>NC_136424.1:220977552-221027552 GCF_052625555.1 Lactuca saligna
CCATTAAACATGTTAGTAAGATAACTTATATTTACAGCTTAATTACATTCGTGTCTCCAAAAGTCAACATTGACCACAATAATATCTATAAACCGTGAGTATAAGTGAACATTTACGACTCTATAGGAAGAAACACATCACTATAAGTGTATTATTCTCATTGTTTAATTGTCCAATGAGTGAGTAATGTACACAATATTCACGATATAATATTAAACATGTAAGCAAAAGTTATCAATAATCAAAACAAAATAAATAACACGTTAGTATAGATCATTTTTTGGTGACGTCCTAATTTTTTATTTCCAGTGTGTGCAAACAATAGTAATGATAAACCATTAAACATGTTAGTAAATATAATCTACGCTTACAACTTAATTACATCCGTGTCTCCAAAAGTCAAAATTCGCTGTAACAATATTTATAAACAGTGACTATAAGTGAACATGTATAACTATAAGGAAAAACACATCACTATAAGTTTATTATTCAAGATGGTTATCAAAATAAGATATAACAATATAATGACGAATTTCACCTATAATAATGTGTTTTCATGTGTTATACTCACCACAACTGAATGAAAGCATAACTTATCTTCAATAACGCGACATTCCCTTGCATGTTTAATGAAAAAAAAACTCCGGAATAATATGTCTATAATTACAGGTTTTTTACGTGGATAAAGCTCAATTTTGTACTAGTTTTGACGGTTTTTAAAAGCTCTTTTAAAAAACAATTATCCATTACTAATCACTTTTTAGGCATATTGAGTTTTTAAAAAGCTAATAAAAAGTTTGTTTTTCAAAACAAATATACCGTATTTTAACTTACTCTTTGGTAAACTATAAAAGTATTATTTTAGCTTATGAACTAGCTTACAAACTAGGTTTTGATAAGCTACGGTGTGATAGTTTTTGATAAGCTTATGTAGTTTTGTCAGAATATTCCAAATATACCCATACTATATCTATTATTTTTTCTTTAAGTTATATATCTAAATATCAATTTATGTTGCTTTATAGTCGAGATCTACCATGATCCCTCGGTTTGTTGTTTAAGGCAACCGCTCCTTCATTATCATAGAAAATTTCCATAGGCTCCTTTATGGCTGACACAACTCCATGGTCTCCAATGAAGTTCTTCAACCATATCGCCTCCTTTGATGCTTTGCTTGCCGCTATGTACTCTGATTCACACGTTGAATCAGCTATGGTCTCCTGCTCGGAACTTTTCCATGTCACTGCTCGTCCATTAAGGGTAAAGACCCAGCCCGACTGCGAACAATAATTGTCCCTGTCAGTCTGAAAACTGACGTCACTGTACCCTTGCACCTTTAAGTCATCACTCCCACCGAGGACTGGAAACCATTACGTGGTCCTCCGAAGGTACTTAAGAATATTCTTGGTTGCGGTCCAATGTGCTTTGCCAGGGTTCCCTTGATATCTGCTGACCATGCTCAAATCGAAGGCCGCATCAGGGCGAGTACAAGTGATAGCATACATGATCGAGCCAACTTCGGAAGCGTAAGGTACTCGACTCATCTCCACTATCTCGGCTTTGGTACTCGGACTTTGAGTCTTACTCAACATGGCATTACTTTGGATTGGTAACTCCCCTTTCTTGGAATTCTCCATACTAAAACGTTTTACTACGTTGTCCAAGTAAGTATTCTAACTAAGTCATATTAGTCTTGTACTCCTATTTCTCACTATCCTTAATCCCAAAATATAGGCAGCCACTCCGAGGTCCTTCATAGCGAAGAACTTCCCCAAGCTAGGACTTTACTTCCTGCAGTGTCGGGATGTCGATTCCTATGAGTAGTATGTCATCGACATACAATACGAGGAAGTTTACTGTACACCCAATGGCTTTGACAGATACACATGATTCATCTTCGCTTCGCAGAAACCTAAACTCTTTAACTTTCTTGTCGAAATAAAGATTCCATCTGCAAGACACTTGCTTAAGTCCATAAATGGACATCTGAACCTTACACACTCTATTGGGATGCTTCACGTTGACAAAACCCTCTGGCTGAGCCATGTAAACATTCTCAGCCAACTTCCCATTAAGTAAAGTGGTTTTGACATCCATTTTTCATATTTCATAATCATGAAATGCAACAATGGCCAACATAACCCTAATAGACTTTATTTTCGCAACTGGTGAGAAGGTCTCATCATAGTCAACTTTGGGAGTTTGAGTAAAGTCCTTCGTAACCAATCACGCCTTATAAGTGTGCATATTCCCATCCATGTCGGTCTTCTTCTTGAAGATCCATTTTCACCTGAACGTCTTACAACCTGGTACATAATCAACCAAGCTCCAAACTTGGTTATCGTACATAGATTGAATCTGGTTATCCATCGCCTCTTTCCATTTTGCAGACTCTGGGCCTGCCATGGCTTCCTTGTAGCTGTTAGGTTCGTCCAAATTTATTAGTGTACTATCACTAATATACGTATCACCCTTGCTTGTTATATGATAACCATATAACACGGGTGGAACACTAACTCTACTGGAACATCTAAGAGGTAATGATTCGTCAATTAGTTCAACCAGAGTTTCCTCCTCAGGTTGAACACCAGCGTTAGAGGTTCCTTTCTCGGAATCTCTTCAAGATCGATTTGCCTCCTACTGTCCCTTTGGCTTATGAGTTCTCTTTCTCGGAAAACCCCTCTCCTCGCAACAAAGACAACATTGTCAATCAATCTATAGAATAGGTATCCAAAGGACTTCCACAGGTAGCCGATGAAAATACAACGCTCACTTCGAGGTTCGAGCTTGTCGTGAGTCTCTCGTCTTATTAAAGCCTCACAACCCCAAACCTTGATATGTGCTAATGAGGGAGCTTTCCATGTCCAGATCTTGTGAGGTGTTTTGGCAACCTTCTTCGTAGGGACTAAGTTAAGGATATGGGCGACAGTCTCTAAGGCATACCCCCAGAATGAGATAGGTAGTGAAGCATGACTCATCATGGAACGAACCATGTCTAGCAATGGTCGATTACGCCTTTTAGGAACACCATTCAACTACGGTGTCCTACGTGGCGTCAATTACGAAACTATTCCACATTCTTTGAGATAGTCGTGGAATTCAAGACTTAGGTACTCTCCTTCTCGATCACATCGAAGCATCTTGATTTTCCAGCCCATTTGATTCTCCACTTCTTGTTTAAACTCCTTGAACATTTCAAATGTTTCTGACTTGTGCTTGATTAAGTAGATATACTCATGTCTACTATAATCATTGGTGAAAGTCACATAGAAACGGTTCACATCCCTTGTGGTGGATCTAAAGGGCCCACACACATCGGTGTGTATGAGATCCAATAAACCCTCACCCCTCTCACAAGTGCCAGTAAAGGGTGCCTTGGTCATCTGTCCAAGTAAACAAGACTCGCACACGTCATCATCCCTAAGGTCGAATGACTCCAACACTCCATCCTTTTGGAGTTGGGATATGCGTTTCTTGGTTACATGTCCAAGACGACAATGCCACTAGCATGCTTAATACATACTATTGGAAGAACCGACACACAACACATCATTTCCTATGTTAACTACAACCATCACAGTCTCATATATTCCATTACAAGGCAATGCTTCAAAATACAAAACATTATTAAGATAAGCATAAATAGAACACTTTTCATTATCAAATGAATATCTAAAACCTTGTCTATATAAACCATGAAATGAAATGATGTTTCTTGCTATATCTGGAGAATAGCAAGAATTGTTTAAATATAAACCTAATCCATTACTAAGCACTAAGGAATAAACTCCAATCTTGGTGACAGGCGACGATCATCTGTATCCCATGATTAGATTTATCCTTCCATGCTCCACATCCCTATTTATTCTTAGTCCCAATAAATTAGAACATATGTGAAAACCACATCCTGTATCAAGAACCCAAGAAATAGCATGCGATGAATCATTAGATTTAATTGTGTAAATACTTGCGAAAGATGGCTTGATCTCCCCATCCTTGATGGCTTGTAGATATTCCGGGCAGCTTATCTTCCAATGCCCTATCTTTTGGCAGTGGTGGCACTCTGTCTCCTTAGGGTTAGAGGTTGCTTTAGTAGAGCCAACTTTGGTTCCACTAGAAGAGGTACCATCTTGGGACTTTCCCTTGTGGTGGCCCTTTGAGGGAGCCTTCCTCTTCTTACCCTTCCCTTGCCCCATTGCCAAGACAGGGGCAACAGCGGGAGTAGGAGTCGGTGCAACAAACTTATCCTTGAGATTGCTCTCAACAGTCCTTAACAAGCCTTGAATCTTGCTCAAGGTGACCTCTTCCTTATTCATGTGGTAGGTCATGCAGAAGTGGTTGTAGAAAGGAGGCAAGGAGTGAAGGATGATGTCGATTACCAGCTCTTCATCAAAGTTAACGTTTAACTTTAGTAGTCGATCAACATATCTCTGCATCTTTTGCAGATGGGCGGTAAGGGACTCTCCATTACCCATTTTGGTAGTGATCATCGTACCTTTCTTTCCTAGCGCTCTGGTGGTACCGTTCCATCAAGTCTTGATGCATTTCATATAGGTACATGTCCTTATAGGACTTTTGAAGTTCTACAGTCATGGTCGCCATCATAATGCAATGGACTTTCTGGTATCATGCTCGTGGGACTCAAAGGCGGCGATCTCATCGGGGGAGGCAGTGTTAACATTGATCTCCTTCAGCTTCTCATCGAGGACATATTCTTTGTCCTCATAGTGAGTGACCATTCAGATGTTACAGATCCAATCATTAAAATTGGACCCGTCGAAAATCACTCTCGCACATAAGTTCATAAGTAAGAATGAGGTTGAGGAGTTGGAGTCGGAAGCATTGTTGTTGACGTTAGACATCTAAAACAGAAAAGGACAAAGTTTGATTAGAAATGAATCCCCAATTAAACAACCAAATGACAAATTACGGCTAGGATCCAACAACATTATTAACAAATTAGAAGAGGGATGTCGTAATCTAACATGCAAATAATTTGAAGGTAAGTGAATGACAATTCACTAAATCACCACCATGAAAAATGAGAAAGAGATTAAGCTATAAATGTATATGAAAACTCCTAGATTCCATTGAGATTCATTGAACTTTTCAATGGCATATTTAAATCTCAATATGCTCCTTTAGTTTATGACTGGGATGCCGAGGATCACAAAGCGGGTGTGAATAACCATGCAAATGTGCATGGTGTCCTCATTGTTACAGTCACCTATTCGATGTGTCGGTTAACCACACATGCTCCATCGAACTATGACAAAGAATGAGTCACCCTTTGCCCCCTTTGCTTAGAGCCCAATTAGTGTGCCGGTTAACCACATACGCTCCATTAACGTCTTAGCAACGGTACAAAGTGTAATATCATGGAATTGCATCAATTCAATTTTGCCTAAAGTAACTAAGATTGGGAATTGTTTGGAAAACATTTAGTTACTTTTATAATTCATGATACTTTTAATGAGGAAGGGTTTTTCCTATCTTACCCGTTCGGTTAAAGACCTTCCACCAATCAAGGAAGCGGTAGGTGAGAGTAGACACTCATTAAACGGCCATTTTATACGCTATAACCTTATACCCCCTTATAGATCGGCTTCGTGAATGAGGCCTACTAACGGTAAGACTAGCATTTTAAGTTATACATATATACATATTAATCTTGTAATATTATAATAGTATACGGTGTATTTTAAACATTTCAAAATACTAGGGTTTTAATCAAATTTAAAATTTCTAAAATTTAAAACCTTTTAATTTTAAAATTTTAAATTTCAAAACTTTGTTTTAATAATTATCCCAAAATTAAACTTTTAATTTGAATTATTAAATCTTGAAGGATTATCTTTAAATTAAACAATTAATTTAACCTAATTCCTTAAATCCCCTAAAATTCGAAAATATGGGATGAGATAATTCAAAATCTTTAATTACCATATTTAAACAATTAAGGGATAATTGCAAGATATGGAATTATCCAAATCTCTAAAATTTAGGAATCTTATCCTGGGGAAGGAGGCAAATTTCGAAACCCTAAGGTTGGATAACCAAAGAATTCGAAATATTGGAGGCTAAGGAAAGGGTTTGGGAAACCCTATCAAATTTCAAAATAAAGGGTTTAAGAACCCTAATTTCAAAAATCATGCATCTAGGGTTTATTGACTATAAACCCTAATGTGTCAAATTCATACATTTGTATAAAGCTAATTGAAAACAAAAGCCAAACGCTGTGATACCACTGATGGGTTTTATACAAACAATCATATGTGTGCATGCAACCCTAGATACGGATCTATGTTTTCACTATTAGTTACACAACATTATGAACACAAAAGAAACCTAACATATTCCTAGGTAATTTCGAAAATCATAAAGGAGAATGAATGACATACCTCTTGTTGTTATATTGTAATAACAACTTGTTTCTTGAATCTTCTTGTCATTGAAAGCAAGTACCACAAATGTAGTACCTCTAATGGCTCACAAACACCAAGAGCAAATGGAGAAGCAAGAGAGGGGGGGGGGGGGGAGGTAGAAAATCAGCTCTAGGAACTTCTAGGATCAAGTGGCCGATTTTCCTATGCCAAGGAGTCTTTATATAGGTGTAGGAATTAGGGTTTCAGTCCTTATCCTTATCTGATTACTTGCCCACCAAGTAGTCCAAAGGATAACCCTAGAAACCTTATCATGGACGAATTCTAAGGCCTTATCCCCTTGAATTCGTCCACCCTATAATATAAGGAATCCTTTGCCCTACTTTGCAACTATCACATAATTACAGTTCAGTCCCCTTAGTTCAGTTAAATTCTTTTGATCATAAAATTAATTCTTAATTAATTCTTTTAATATATTATTCTTATAATATATTAATAAACCATAATAACCTCTTTCTCTATTATTTCTCCAGTCAAGTTGCTTTGGTGAAAGCAGCCCAAAAGGACCATGCACAATCGGGTCTAGTACTTACCAAATATTGTTACGGGCTTAGACACTAATCCAATCGTAAAAATCAAGACTACACTCAAACCCTTTTCTTCCTGAAGCACCTTACGATTATGATGGCCAAGAAGTGAAAGGAAGAGTATCCTTTACATTACCTGTTAGCTACTAATTATATAGCAACTAAATGGTTATAGAAGTGCCCAAAAAGTTTGTATACAACATATATATTCATATGTTATGAATATAACTAGTTTTGTTTTCTCTTTTGTTACTATTTCCTAGAAACAATAATTCTCAATATGCTGACAAAATATTATTTTCATAAAAAGAAATAATTTTCTAATTAAATACAAGTATTGATATTTATTAATAACCAAAATTACACTAACAAATAATAAATTAGTAGTAACTTGCTATAAGGTATGAGCCTATAAGATCATATATCCTTAGCAAATACTATTCTCTAATGACCCTTGGACATAAATATCTTTGAATCTCCCACTTGCACAAAATGCATCATAGATTTATATAGACATTGATGAACGTCTAGCACCACTTCATTGTCCCCAATAACACACGACAAAAAATGTCATTCATTAACCGTCAATTCCCATAAACTCAACACTACAATTAATGTAAGATGTAACACTACTACAATAAAGCTTATAGAACCCGGTTTGAAAAATTAAATAACCCGGTTTTGAACCGGGTCATAAAGTCTGCGAGTCTTGTACGAAATTTGCCATGAATAAACTCAGTTTCTATATAAAAACCGGGACATATAAGTATTTCCGAACATGCAAAACTAGGTTGCATAAAGAGATTTGGCCACGGTTCTACCACATAAAACCGGGTCATTTAATGATAAAAGAACCCGGTTCTAATACTCAAAATCCGGGTCAAATAATGATTAAATTAACACTAGTTACATTCAAATAACTGTTTCATACAAACAAAGCTGGCTTTTTTTTTTTTTTTTTATAATATTCTTCTTTTTTCAAAAAATAACTATTGGAACTTACATCCAAAATTACACAACATTACAATTAACCACCAGCACAAGTATTCAAAAACCAAGACTAAGATCCAAAACATATAATCAATACAAAGAGTAAAATCTAATAAACAAATTATGTTAGTATAGACATACGAAATAACCAACCATTATAGCCTTGATATAAGCATGTTTTATGTATCATAATAACTCATTGATTTGGTCATATCTTACTACATAAAACTTACATAAAAAATTTTAAAATAGAAATTCTTATCACATCCAAGTAGGATTATCCCATAATCAAGTGTATCAGCTATCATCCATCCCCATTAAAAAATAAACACAACAAATAATGAGTTTTTTGTCTAACATTTCAAAACTATTGAATTTGAGAGACAATCATTAAACAAAAAGCAGGATGTTATAAAGATTAACATATACATTTTTAGGCAGCAACATCATTCATATAACTATTCATTTCTTTGGCCCACATAGCAGTAATTATATATAACCAATGACTTCTCCTTTAAATAACTTTTTTTCATTTATAGGATAGCAAACTATAGGAAATATAAAATTAAAACTAATGACTAATTAAATTGATAGTTTCTTGCTACAAACAAATGAAAAAAAAAAAAAAAAAAAAAAAAACATACTTAGTTACTTACTCTATTTACGAATCAATATTGTATGGTAGTCACGAAATCGAACATCTATTTCATTACATAGTGCTCACTCAACTAACTCTATGATACACCAACTTGGCTGCACTAAAATTATGATATAAAGTAAGCATAAATAAGATAAATGAAACTACAACATCTAATTATTGTAATAGTAATAAGATAAATTACCTCATCCATCATCTATACAATTAGAGCTGATTCATACCAAGCAAAAACCTTAAGAATAAACAAGCAATTGAGTTATGTCTAAGTTTATAGAAAAATGTTATATTCATGCCGTATTAAGAAACTTCTTACATGTCCACAATTTTGAGCAAGTAGTAGGTGTTGACAGGATTTTGCATACACTTCATCGGAGATTCCAAAATGTATATGATGTGATTCCAAGGCAAATCACCAAGAGAGCCTAATGTATGCTAGTAATGTTTAGAAATTTTAGTAAAAATGAACAAATATGTTGTTTGTTTTTTCAACAAAATATAATATTCTTCATAAGTAGATAAAAAGGGAAAGGATGATGAAGATGTACCTTAGTGAGAACAACTACAATATGTGACCATTGAATTATACTGTCAAATGATCTTGTAGGATACCGAATTCATTTGATATCACATGAACATGATTACCTTTAAATATTTCATTTATGTAGTCTATAAAAACATTCAAGTGATCTCGCCATTGTTATTTTTTTTGCAGAACTATAAAAAATCAGCAGATAAGAGCAATTAACTGAATTATTTTCATACCACGAGTTTCTAAAATTTTAACTAAAATCCAAGCACCGAAGCATTGATCCATGGAAATTTGTGATGAAATGAAGCAAATCTTATTCAAAAATGCATGTTATGGAGGAAGATATTTGTAAAGATGAAAGCTTTTATAACTTTAAGCACATAAAGGACTTGGGAGATGATTGATTGTTAATTGTTGAATTTTATGTATCTGGACGTGTCCCTTGTACTAACCTTGCTTCTTGTTGCCTCAGGGGCATTTTCTAATAATATGCTGACTAAAATTTCCTAAAAATATATGAAAAGCAATAATAATACGGAAAACAAACAGCTGAGACATGTTGACTGTACTTGAATCATGGCATATAATGTTAGATATATGAGTTGTCATAAATGTTTATTACTAAATATATGGCCGAGTAATGAGGCTTGATTGTTTTGCTTATA
Organism: Lactuca saligna; assembly: GCF_052625555.1. Lineage (NCBI taxonomy): Eukaryota > Viridiplantae > Streptophyta > Magnoliopsida > Asterales > Asteraceae > Lactuca > Lactuca saligna. The sequence goes on from NC_136424.1 coordinate 220,987,365, forward strand.
TGATTAAGAAGTACGAGTTCAATCTTTTGCACTAAATATTCTATAATACAAAACCTTAACTACACATCTCTAGTAAAATTGCCAAAAAGAAGATTAACTGAAGTAGGGGTACCTGTATAATGATGTCAATAACTCATTTCATCAATGCTATAATACCGGAATGAAATTATAAATATGAAATACCAATGAATAAACCTTACAAATCGTGGCACTAGAAGGATGTTTAGCAATGGCAAAAAGAGAACCAATAGAGATGTAGAGTCGTCTAGACGAGTATTGCTGCACTGAAAATGATTTGGCGACCTAGTGATATGAGGTAGTGGATAGGGAAAACCAAGAAAAGGATAAGGGATTGAGGCACCGTGGTGGTGGTCGGCATGATGAAGTGGATTCGTCGATTGAGGTATAGGAGAAGGGGTTGAGACGACAGTGCGGTGGTCAAAGTCGTCGGTTGCTGCGGTGGAGAAGAGAGGGAAGGATAAGGAGTGACAATGTGATGTGGGCTTTGATTGGAACTCAAAATTTGTGGCGGGATATAGAAATTTCATGGCAGGATATCTAAAAAATTTACCCTAAAATATGTCAGCCAAAATTTTCTTTTAAATGGTGGATCTTGATGTTGGCTGGTGGATGCTTTCATTTTGGCTCACTATACTTTGAAATTATAATTTAATTTAGTAAAGAAAAATTACGTGAACAATATGGAGTTGACTTTCTGAAATGTAAATCAATTTATTTTTTACATCAGTTTAGTTTAATGTGGTAATGAATTCACTAATTTACACTCTGTATCTATTTTTGAAATATTACATTCGACGTTAAATTACGCAAAAAACTGACGATTTTCACATTGATGATCTGGTAAATTTCATATTTTTTATTTTCTTTAAAATTTTAATATGTATAGTAACTATGCATGAAATTAATTTAGGAAAAATAACACATTGGCCTATAATGCATTTCGAAATTTCTCATTCAGTCTCTTAACTTAGTTTCATGTTTTTTAAGGGAATAAAATTATTGTCGATCTATTCTTTTAATCATTTTAACCTACTAAGCTACTATAGCATATTTCATAAGTCAAATAAGTATTTGAAGTTGATGTAACTTCCTTTTCAATTTCAAATCCTTGTAAATAGTTTACCCTTTGCCAAATCACAAACGTAATATATCACCTAGGCTTGACCTAATCATCTTCCATTGCTGACTTCTCATCTTCATCTTCCTCATTTCTCTTCTCCTTTCCTACAATTCCCTCTATCACAATATTCTTACAGATCTTAAAAGTGGAGCCAACAATGACATTTTAACCTTTCAGAAAGTTCAAAATAAGATAACTCTGAACCAAATAAAGTGATGACGAACTTGGATCATGTTGTAAATAAGGAGAATGTGGATTCTAACATAACAATTGGATGTAAACCAACACCTATCGTGAAATCCCGTTTGAAAGAAGAGGCTTGGAAACCATGTTCGTTGCAGCTGTGTATGTAGTTGAATGATTCGATTCCAATACTTTGTTAGAAGTGACTTGTAGCATTCAAATCCAGGTATTCCTTTTTTTTAATCCTCATATGAAGTCATTTTGGCAAAATAGACCGTTCGTAATTTAGGAGCATGTATGTGTACGCTTAGCATACGTGTGTGCTTGCAACGAATGGTTGAGGCTCATAAGTTGGGCGTACAAGCATGTACGCGAGGCATACAAGGCTAATGACCAAACACTAGTTTCTTGCCTTGGACACTATTTAACAACACTTATATCATTTCGACCTTACCCTAGCCAGCCTCCATTACTCTCAAACGTCCCCAAAACCCTAAATCCTCTGTGAGCAACTCTTGAGCTTGGAAGTTCCTCAAATACCTCATTTTTGGTTTGTTAGCAAAGAGAAGGAAGTTGAAACAAGCTTTGAACGTGGGGAAAAGCTTTTGGATCTTGCATTTGGAGCAGCTTGGGAAGCTTGTGGAAGTAAAAAGCTTTCACCTTGTTTATTCTTCTTGCTTGTTGAGTTAGGGTTTCTAGAAGTCCTATTTGAGTCCATAAATACTCTCTTGGGATTTTGAGCAGATCCATAGGTTATGAAGGATAGATTTGAGATCCTTTTGCTTTATTATATCATAACAATGAAAATTTGATGACATCTATGTCTCCATGGATGAGTTAAGACCCTTGGAAATGTCTTAATGAGATAAAAAAGAGTTGTTGGGAGCATATAGGGCATGCAAGGGCAAAAAGTTGCCAACTTTACGCCTTAGGACCCTTAAATCGGTTAATATATGGAATATAACCGAAAAGCCTACATACATTAAGGACTTAATGGAGTTGGATGCAATACAGTTGTACGTTGGGCGTACGATGTTTTACGTTGCGCGTACAACTTGCATACATTAAGGACCTAATTAGGGTTATTTGTGTATTTATTTATTTGTTCAATGTGAGACTTTGAGTTGGTAGTCAAGAAACTATTGTTTTCTATAGACTGAGGTGAGTTTTTCGCTATACTAATGGGACGAATCCACCAATGTCGGCCCATTACATGATATGAGATTTTAATAGTTGAGTATGCAATGGTTTTGTTATTTGGCATGTATTGTCTTATGTGAAGACCATGGGTTAGCCCATGATTGGTAAGACCATGATGGGGAGCCCATGGCCCTTGGATGTAAGACCATGGGGGCAGCCCATGGCCTCCCAGTTGAAGACCATGAAGGGAGTCCATGGAAAATTTATATGTATATGTGTATGGCATTATGTGGTTATGTGTATGGAATTATGTGGTTATGTGTTTTGTGTATTTTAGGAAAATCAGTAAGCGTGTGCTTATAGTTTTGTTGGGTGTTTCAGGTACTTCTGGTTGACACCTTTCATGGGCCTATGGTTTAACACACTTGGCCCATTAGGATTTTAGGTATGATCCCTTAAGTATAAATAGGGATGCATGCTAAGCATGGTTGTAAAAATCAGTCTAAGCGGCCAATTAATCAGTGCCTAGGCACGTGGCGGTCTCTAACCACCTACGAATAAGGGTTAGAGGGTAAAATAATCAACCTTGGTCAATATCAGTCAAAACCGATCCAAATCGGACTAAATCAGTCCAACTCAGACTCAAAATTAGGCAAAATCGGTCCAACTAACCTCATTCTCGAAAGAACCAGCTAGCCAACCGAGTAGTTGGGTTTGATTTTTTATACGAAACCTAAGTCTCCTTTTATAAGATAAGGATGCTTTCATGTATTTTCTCACCAACGATGTGGGATACCAAACTTGTAACAATTTTATACATCTTTGCACATGTTTCCATTTGCATTTCTGATTTTGTTTGCATCTTCAATACACTTAAGTCTCCTAAGTCTCCAATTCACCTTCAATTCAAACTCACCAGATCTATGATGCCCTTTGCATCTTGTTCTTCCCTACTTTGCATCTCGTTCTTCGGAAAAAGAATTCGAGTTCCATCACTGACCAAGTCTTCTTCTCAAAGATGGAAGGTATCACGATCCAGTTGCTTCAATCACGATTCACCCGACTCACACTTAACGAGGATAGTTCTTCTCGATATATGATGGTTAGTTCTTCAATCACGATTCTTTTGTAAGAAACATATGTGAAATTACAGAGACCATATTTGTGTTCATAATTGTTTGTTGGGATGAAATTCATCATTTTATAAGGAAACTCTATCAGCTCCGGGCAGTTGACGCCGACTCTGATGCTCTATGGCAATGACTCCGATGCTCTACTTCCCACAGCTTGTTATCAGCGAAGTGAAGAAGCCCGAGAGGATGAAAACAAAGAAACTGTGCGATATCTTGGTTATGAATTGATTACAAATTGAAATTTGTTACGAATAGCTTGGTTACAAATTGAAATTGAACATGGTTATGAATTGAAAAAGATTGTTGTTGCCGATAATGCTTAGAAGTTGTGCTTTTGGATCAGATAGGTCTTTTAGGTTGGATAGGTCTGTGTGATCTATATGGATTATGTGGTTCTTATGGTGTTTGTGACATTAATGAGAATCAAGCTTGTAACTAGCATGCCAAATGTTTGAGTAAATGCTTAAGAGAAGAAAGTTACGAATTGAAAAGAAAAATAAATTATGTATTACATATTTATTATTTTTTAACTTGTTTACATATATTCTCAACACTAATGTTATATTTATTAATTTTTAAATTTTTTTTTAATAATTAATGGTCCCCGATTAATCTTCGCCAATTCGATTAATCACTTGACCCCAGTCCACCGATTAGCCTATGTCGAGCGATTTTGCAACCTTGATGCTAAGTCATTTTGTATCTTCAATTCTTGAGTGTTAGGCAAATCTCTATGAAAATTTTACTTGTAACCTATGTTTGAGAACTCTGAAATAAAGAATACTCCCTGCTCGTGAACGTAGTTCACCTTGAGTGAACCACGTAAATACTGTGTCTTGTGTGCTTTTGGTTTTGGTAGTTATCCATGTTAATTCCTAACATACTTATATGCCTTATGAAACATGTTATAGTAGGTAACAGCCTAAAGTTGTAACTAGTCGATTTCACCCCTGAGTCCCTTCTGACTCGTTCTGTATCTTTCAACCGATATGAGTATATTTCACCCCTACATCTAATCATAAAATCATATTAGCAAGAGTCACAAAGATAAGAAGCAATTGCATGCAAGTCAGTAAGTGTCACAAAGACAACTATCATCCTACAACATAATACAATAGGCCGACATTGGTACCTTCAACCCACAAGTACAATAAAGAGACTCGCCTCAAACTGGCGAAATCTAAATCACACACGCGCTGTTGCTACAAAGGCTCCTCACACTGAACACATCCAATCCAACCTTAATTACTATTTAGGGTAATAAACCATAATTAAAGGTCCAAATCATATTCTCTCTTACTACGGGTAAAAAACTATTTTACCCATCCTGTACTGGACCCAACTAAACATCGCCTAAGGCCCAAAATGTCCCAAATGGACTTAAAGGAGTATGACATGCGACTCCTACATTACCCCCTGCGTACTTGGTGTCCATAAAAAAAGGCATATGGGGCCAAACTATTACGCCATGCGTAGACAGATGTTATGCCATGGGTAACCTCATTGTACAAAATCAATTTTTAAGCTCTTAATACCTAATATCCAAATGTCCAGTTCTCACATCCTAATCTTGGGAACGTCTTAATTGATAAAGTTGACATCTTTAAGCATTTGCATGACTTGGTAGAGCCTAAAACCAAACCCTGCATTCATAACTTCACAATAATAACCAACAATTCATGCATGGGAGGAATATAACCAGAAAGATCCGATTTTTATGACTTCTTAACCTCTCCCGGCGTTCCTTCCTGTGATGCTTGGCGTCAGAACGTTGAGCGCTCACATGCAAACGGATGACATTTTCTCACTGTTAACTATCTTCCATTCAAATGACTTAATGGCTTAAGATATGAGATCCAAACTTGATATCCATATCTAATAGAATGTCTAAAGCCATAAAGTTACAAACTTTATGGCCATGCATGGTTACAATGAGCCCAAAAGCTAAAACTCCAACTCTTTAACCCATTAAGACACCTTAAAACTTGTATGGAGTGCAAAGAAGGTCCAAGATCATAATTCATGTCTTAATAAACCTCAAAACGTCCAAAAAGGACAGTATATACACAAGGAGTGTGCCATACTCACAAAGGATGAAACTAGGGACCAAAATGCTTCAAATTTTACAGGATAACAATATCTAATGAAATACAAACCAAGTTCAGAACTTTATACCTCCTTGATGTTGCTAAGATGAGGAAGATCCCAGATCTAAAGCTTCTTAAAACTTCCAAGCTTCACCACCACCTTCTTCTTCGTTTGGAACAAATAAAAACACACATTAAAGGTTCAAAATGTAACAATTGGGGTTAGGGTTTGCAAGATGGGTCGTTTTAAAGATTAAGGCTGATTAGAGAAAGGGTTTGGGGGCCTTAAAGTTCTTTAAATAGGGTGCAAACCATAAAGATTAGGGTTTAGTATCTTTATTTAAATGTCTGACGTCCATCAAAGAATGTCTGGTGTTTGAACACCTAGCACCCAAAGCCAAACATCTGGCGTTTGGGCCAATATGCCAAAACTTAAAACCATTATGGTGTAAACTGAAAAGTACTTTGAAGCGGGTGTTACGTTCATCGACCAACAAGATATAGCAAATGAACCATGAAGGTGGGATCTTTTTACCTTCTAAAGAAGCTAGATAAACAACAAATTTTAATCTACAAGTACTGGATTCCCAAGAGCTCCTCCAATGATCAGCTTCTTTATAAAACACACAAAATATCACTTTAAAAGCTCACGAACCACACGAGGTGGCTAGGGTTTCTAAATGGTACTTTGGGATAGTCGGGGTGGTGATGAAGGAGGCCTCAAGGACTTAAGGTCCTTTAAATAGGGTCCAAACCCTATAAATTAGGGTTTGGGTTATGCATGAGTACGCCCTGCATATTGTACCTCTTGTGATAAATCTATTAGTTTTATATAATTTACGAGTTACAAGCTTATAATAACAAAAGTTAACCAAAAACAAATTAAAAAAAACATTAACTCATATCACATATATATGCCTAGTAATAAATCTATTAGTTTTATATTATTCATGTATATAATAAAAATTACACCGTATTTATATCATATTCCTAAATAATTCCCTCCAAAACTACTTTCTAGGTTCCCTCCAAAACTTATCTTTTATTTCCCCCCCCCCCCCCCCCCAAAACTAATTTCCCCATCTCATATGGTGTTAAGTAAATCTGAACTTGAATCCCTGATTTCTTTGTGTTGAAGATTAATGTGTTGCGTGTTGGGCCCTTTTGTTTTATAACCGGATTGGGCTTGTCAATCCATGTTTATCTAGATTAGCCCTTTTTCTTTGATAAACGGTTAGGGTTTTGTTATAAATATATGCATGTATGTATGCGTATAGGCAGCTGTTGTCATTCTCATTGATTATTGTAAACCCTAAAATCCTCTACAGTTGATGTTCTTTATCGAGCTCTTCTGAGGATTGTTTATTAATCATTCGACACCTTTTGATCCTTTGCTTGTTCTTATTGTTTATCTGGTCATTTCTCTACCTGTTTCATAGATCTAATCGATCTTCAAGTTTATTTTTAAACTTAACAATTGGTATCAGAGCAGGAGGCTGTGTAATCGATACACTTCTTTTCTGTGCAAAAGCTTCGATTAGGGTTATTCGCATTCATTGATATTTATTGAGCCATCATCTCATAATTGACGTATCTCGATATTTATTATTTTTGCCCTAATTTGATATATTACAAGTCTGATATTTGAACAGGTTATTCGATCAATTATGGACGAGTCGCAATCCAATCCCATCAATATTTCAAACAGCATTGGATCAACAACGAAGATTCCCATCCTGTACACCCATGATTATGAAGTCTGGGCGAATCTCTTTGAAGATTATGTCATAGGATCTGAGGGTAATGGATACCTCATCTGGGAAGCAATCATCTCTGGACCTTTTTCTCATTCAGCAACTTCAAGGATTATTAAAACTCAAAAGGAGTATAACGATCTTCTGAAAGATGTTAAAGATGTAGCGCAAGACGAAAAAGTTAAATTTCAGTGCAATATCAAAGCGTTAAGATTGATCAGATTTGCTCTTCAATCCGATACTTTTAGGCTGGTAAGTTCATGCACGACTGCAAAAGAGATATGGGACAGGCTACGTGAACTGTACTCTACAGACGAAGATCTTGAACACTCCATTCAAACCTTACTCTTGTCTGAGTTAGGTGAGTTCAAGCAAGGAACAGAAGAAACGGTAACTCAAACGTTCGATCGCTTCAATCATCTTCTTAGCAAGATGATCAAACATGACATCGAAAGGAAGCTTATTGAACAGAAGGTTACGTTTTTGAACAGACTCAGATATGAGTGGAGAGCAGTCGTGTCCACAGTTAAAGCGCACGAGCAATTCAAATCCTATTCTTTGGCAAAACTGGTGGGGATCCTAAAATCTCAAGAAAAGATCGTTTTACAAGAGAAAAACGTGGTTTCAGGTCTTGGCTCATTAGCCCTCCTGGCGAAAAGCAAAGCGGTGATAGAGGACGAAGATCTCAACTTGGATGATTATGATCTCATGTCTGAGGACTATGCTATGATGGTGTCAAACTCCCAATAGATTCATCAAGAAGAGATTCCCCACTAACAGGAACCGAAACTGGGAAGGGAGTTATAGCTCTGAAAAGGTCAAAGATGAACCGAAGGCTGCAGAGTCAAAGAAGGAACCGAAGGCTGAAGGAGATTCTGGAGTAAGCTGCTTTTATTGTGGAGGAAAGAACCACTATACGAAAGACTGCGTCCTCAAAAGGATGGCAGAAAAGGACGAAGAAAATGATGAAGAAGCTGTGTTGATGAAAAAGCTTGATGAATTAAGGATGAAAAATCTGCTGCTAACCCTCCTATGAATGCTTTAATTGTGCAGGGTTCGGTAGCTGATGATGAGTTCGGTGGCGTGGAGGTCTGGTCAACCGACTCCGAAGATGATGAAGTGAGGAAGCCTTCACATGGAAAGGCTTATGTAGCGAAAGAAGAGAGCAGTGGAGGAAGATGCTTGATGGTGTCTGACGTTTCTCAGATGAGGGGATTCAACACTGATGGTGGGAATGATGACACAAAGGAACAACAGAATCTGTGCTTTACTGCCAAACCACTCAGCGTGTAGTTCAACGAACTTGATGAACTGATCAAGAAGGTACAATCAGTTTTTATCTCATTTAAAGTCCCACAATGCTCATATGAAAAGGAATTAATAAGTGTTAATTCAAGAATCTCTCATCTAGATAGTAGTTTAACTCAAACTCGGGTCACCAATTCTAACCTAACTGACCAATTAAGCAGGGTGTCTTTGAAGAGTGAGGAACGGTGGATGTGGATCGAACTGAAGGAGTCGAAGTTAATCAAAATAAAAGATGAAAACATTTATTTTCAAAGAGACAATTTAAAGCTTTTGAAACAGTGAAATGTTTTTTGTTTGATTGCCAAACGTCTTTATACAAATATTACTCAGCTTCATTTGAATTGTGAAATAGGGCAAAAGATTCATCGCATGATTTTACCCTTTCTTGAGTTTAAGGAAGATGAGATTGATGCTGATGCATATAATTGTTAGAGTATTATTTCGTCTGAGGATGTTAATCCAACATATATGTATGGAGTGGACAAAATAGAATCTTTCATAAAATCCAAGGACCACAAGAACATGCTCAAAAACCTTTTGGATGAAAATGATAAACTGAAGCTAAGAACCGAAACCATACAAAAATTTGACTCATTGAATGTCAACTTAAGCTCAGAAAATAAAATTGATGTTGAAAATGCATCTGAGCTTAATGAGGACGATAATATGAGTGAAATTTCTGTAGAGGACACAGTTGATTGTTCAGAATTTGTCAAGAATGAACCCGAGAACCACAAAAATTTCATTTCAGAAAATTCTGTGGAGTTCGCTCGGTTGTCCCAACAAAAGTCACGGATTCTTGTAGAGAAGGCAGTCGTATACCAAAAGGTTAGAACCACTCCAAATCAGGTGTACAAAGTCACAGGTGTAACCGAACATCAGACTGCTGAACTTACAGCTATTGTGAACGAAGACAATGCTGATGGATGTGACGAGTTCTTCTGGTCAGCTCTCATTGACAATGCTGATGAAACGGTAGGTCTGTCTGAAAGGACTTCATGGAAAAGCAAAGGCAGATACGTACCAGAACCTTTGAATAAACTTGATAGCTTCAACGTGACAAGTACCAGTGGTACAAAAGATGTCCCTCAAGAGAACGAAATCCCTGCAAAAGAAGTCACATCCCCAAGTGAAACTTCATCAGTTCAGAGTGGATCAGCCAACAAAAACCAAAAACATAAAGCTAACATCCATCATCAACCAAAGCAGATGAGAAACCAAAAACGAGAAAGGAATCAGAGATACAGGACGAATCTCTCAGAAAGAAAACAATTTTGGCAATCGCAAAATGCCTATTTCTCACATCAAGACAGGAATTTAAAACCAGAGAAAAATCCTGTTGGATCGACAGAGAGCAATGACAACCAGAAGAAGAGGCTCGGTTCTGAGCAAAACAACAACCGGAAGCAGAGGCTCGGTTCTGAGCAAAACAACAACCGAAAGCAGAGGCTCGGTTCTATTCAAAACAACAACCGAAAGCATAGGTTCTGTTCAGAAAATGATTTCAACCGAAAGCACAGGTTTGGTTCGGAAATCAAAAGAGATCAAAACTCAAGGGTTGGTCCTACTATTGATCAAAAGCAAAAGAGTCACCCAGAATCTTCAACCAAGACGTCATACCAATCTTCTAACTCCTCAAAATCTTCTGTCTCTTCTCGTCATAAATTCCACTCTGTTCCTTCTCAAAAATCTCAGTCATCCGCTGAATAAAAAGGAAAACAGAAGGTTTCAGACGTTGAACCAGAATCAAAATCGTCAAATCCAAATAAAATCAAAGTTTTCACCATCAAAAGGAAAAATGAAACAACACTAATAAAAAGAACATATTTGGTTGACATCACTCTTACTATCCTTGTTCCTGTAAAAGGCTCACAAGGACCCAAGATGCTTTGGGTTCCTAAATCTGCTTAATTTTTGCAGGTTATCAGTGACGAGCAGTTTGATGAAGAATGGTACATTGATAGTGGCTGCTCACGTCACATGACAGGAAGGAAGGAAGAGCTTAGGGAATTCAGATCTCTTTCAAACGGTGGAAATGTCAAGTTCGGGAACAACTCCTTTGGAACCATCAAAGGCTACGGGATGATTACAAATGGTGATTTCACAATCAGGAAGGTTGCATATGTAGAGGGACTACAACATAATCTCATCAGTGTATCTCAACTTGTTGAAGGTACCGGTCTCAAGGTCTCATTCGATGATGAAGGTTCGGAAATTATTGAAAAGCAGACGAACAAAGTTATTCTCAAATCAGAGCGCAAAGGTGAAATGTTTCCCCTAAATCTCAAACCAATCAAAGGAAACCCAGCCATCTGCTTGTTATCCAAAGCACAATCTGACGAAAGCTGGCTATGGCACCGAAGACTCTCTCATCTCAACTTCAAAGATATCAACAAACTTGTTACTGGAGGTCACGTTAGAGGTCTTCCATTGCTCAAGTATGATAGAGATCATCTGTGTGCTGCATGTGAAATAGGGAAGCAGAGTCGTCAAAGTCATCCATCTATAATAAACACTAAAGTTGTTGAACCACTAGAATTACTTCATATTGATTTATGTGGTCCATCTTCTATCGATAGCATTGGTGGTAGCAAGTATATTCTTGTTATTGTTAATGACTTTTCACGTTTTACATGGGTGTCCTTTCTGAAGCTTAAATCTGAAGCGACTCACAAGCTAAAAGTGTTCATCAAGCAGATTGAAGTTCAGCTGAAGAAGATCGTTCGCAACATCAGAAGCGACAATGGGTTGGAGTTCAAAAATAAAGAATTTGAAGAGTTCCTAGAAGAAAAGGGAATCAGTCACAACTTCTCAGCTCCGTACACACCTCAACAGAACGGGATTGTCGAAAGATGAAACCGATCCTTATGTGAAGCTGCCCGAACCATGCTAAGTTTTGCTTCCTTACCTTTATATTTTTGGGCTGATGCTATTTCTGCTGCTTGCTTTACACAGAACAGGTCGTATCTTAACAAGCGCTTCACTCTCACTCCTTATGAGATCATCAACAACAGGAAGCCAAATGTGAAGTTTTTTCATGTGTTTGGTTCAAGATGTTTCATTTTCAATTCTAAAGAACACCGCAACAAGTTTGATGTCAAAGCTGACGAAGGGATATTTCTGGGCTATTCTCTTACTTCCAAAGCATACAGGGTGTTAAACAAGCGTTCAAGGAAAATAGAAGAAACTTACTACAGGACTTTTGATGATAGCTATGTTAAAAAGCTAAAGGCCAACGAAGACACAGCTGGAGAAATCTTTCCTCCAACTGGCCAAGTCACAGCCTCGATCGCTAATCTGTTCGAGAATTTCATGGAGCTTTTTGATGAACCAGAGAAGGCCACTCTTTCTGAAGCCAGTGCAACAGACAACAGAGTATATCACTTGAAGCAACTCGTTGACGATGCTGCAAGAAGAATGAATGAAGAAGAATCAGGTTCAAAAGACTCTCCCCAACACAATGTGTCAGTCGAGGGGGAGTATCCACCATCTGTCGAGGGGGAGGATCCACCATCATCCCAGCCAAGTTCACAAGTTGAGGGGAGCTAAGGTCTCAACCTCCAATCGAAAGTGCCTTACCAACCGAAAGTGCCTCATCATCCGAAAGTGCCTCACCAACCGAAGGTGCATCAACGCCCGAAATCTCAACACCACAAGAAACCACTGTAGCTCAAGATTCAAAAGACATTCCTGTAAGATCATTTGTCGAAGAGGAGCATGCTGATATGTCATACAACTTCGATAGTCTGTCCGAACCAGAAGAAATGATAAATGCTGAATTGGATCCATCTTTTGATCCAAACTTTCCTCCTCTCACCAAATGGACCAGAAATCATCCTGTCTCTCAAGTTGTTGGTAATGTCTCAGAAACAGTTCTGACTCGATCACAACTCAAGGCAAAACAAGCTTCCTTGTTCTCAAAAGTCGAATTCTGGATGTTTAACTCATTCGTATCAAAAGTTGAACCAAAGACAGTTAACACTGCTCTTGATCACTCCGATTGGGTTCAAGCTATTCAAGACGAACTGAATGAATTTGAAAGGAACAAAGTTTGGCGTCTTATTCCAACTCCTCCAGATGCCTCGGTTGTTGGTCTCAAATGGGTCTTTAGGAACAAACTTGACAAGGAAGGGAACTTTATAAGAAGCAAAGCACGTCTGGTTGTAAAAGGATACTGTCAGGAGGAAGGCATTGACTATGAAGAGACTTTCGCTCCTGTAGCTAGGCTGGAATCAGTAAGAATATTTCTCGCCTATGCTGCTCACAAAAACTTTGAGGTCTTTCAAATGGACGTCAAGTGTGCATTTCTCAATGGCGAACTCGAAGAAACTGTGTATGTGGAGCAACCTCTTGGATTCGTGAATGAAAAGTATCCTGACCATTGTTACATTTTGGATAAAGCCGTGTATGGTCTGAAACAAGCACCGAGAGCCTGGTATGAAACGCTGACTAAATTTTTAAAGATGTCCAAATTCAAACAAGGTTCGGTTGACCCAACCTTCTTTCGCAAAAAGGAAGGTAACCACCTGACGATCGTTCAAATTTATGTCGATGATATCATCTTTGGCTCAACGAATCCTAGCCTAACAGCTGAATTCAGAAAGCTGATGGAGACTAAATTTAAAATGAGCTCGATGGGTCCCATTAACTTTTTCCTTGGTTTAAATATTAGACAGGGATCTGAAGGCATATTTATCAACCAGGAAGCTTACACGAAGACTCTCTTAGCAAAATTTGGCATGATGGGAGATTCAAAGGTCAAAGTCCCAATGGCGTTCGGCACTAAGCTCACTCCATCCCTGGATAAACCGGCTGTTGATCTTACGCTTTATCGTCAAATGATAGACTCTCTAATGTATCTTACTGCTAGCAGGCCGGACATAATGTTTTCTGTTTGTTACTATGCTAGGTTTCAGGCAAATCCTAGGGAGCCTCACATGCTTGCAGTAAAGAACATATTACGATATCTCAAGAGAACTACCTCTTTAGGTCTGTGGTACCCTTCTAACTTAGGCTTCTTCGTTCAAGCCTACTCAGATGCAGACCTTGGTGGATGTGGCCTCGACAGGAAAAGCACCACTGGCGGTTGCCAATTCCTCGATAGGAAGTTGGTTAGTTGGCAGTCCAAGAAACAAACGTGCGTATCCTTGTCTACTGCTGAAGCAGAATACATTGTCGCTACTTCCTGTACCTCTCAAGTGATTTGGATTCAGAGTCAACTCCGAGACTATGGACTCAATATGAAAAAGATCCACTATATTGTGACTCTGAAAGTGCAATTAGGATATGAAATAACCCAGTGCAACACTCCAAGACCAAGCACATAGCACTGAGGTATCACTTCATCAGAGATCACGTGGAAGATGGAAACGTTGAAGTACACTTTGTTCGAACCACTGATCAGTTGGCCGATGTCTTTACCAAAGCTCTTCCTGAAGCGTCTTTCAACAAAATTCTACAAGGCTTGGGTATGATGGTAGGAGAGTTGGTCCCGAATCCTCAAATCTCTAACTAAGAATCAGGAACCGAAGCAAGCAGACCGCTCAGTCTCTCTCTGCTCTGAAGATTTAATGGAACCGAAGCAGGCAGACCGCTCGGTCTCTCTCTCTCTACTCTGGAGATTTAATGGAACCGAAATAGACAGACCGCTCGGTCCCTCTCTGTTCTGGAATTTTAATGACACCGAAATAGACAGACCGCTCGGTTCCTCTCTATTCTGAAATTTTAATGTCACCGAAATACACAGATCGCTCGGTCTATCTCTGCTTCATCATTTTTTTCTGTTGTACAATTTATCTTTCTGTTTTTATTTCTTTTTCAGAAAAATTTCAAAATCACAAAAACATTTTATCTTTCTGTTTTTATTTCTTTTTCAGAAAAATTTCAAAATCACAAAAACATTTTATCTTTCTGTTTTTATTTCTTTTTCAGAAATATTTCAAAATCACAAAAACATTTTATCTTTCTGTTTTTATTTCTTTTTCAGAAATATTTCAAAATCACAAAAACATTTTATCTTTCTCTTTTAGAAAAATCTTAAAATACAAAAATATTGTCATTTTCGTTTTTATTCAGTTTCTTACTTATTTCCACTACTCGCTAGTTCTGGTTGGTGTAAGCTTTGCACAGGTAAATACAAGTATCACCTTCGATAGTGTTCAACCAGGTATGTTTCATTTTTCTCTCAGACTAGTTAGAAGTCCCTAGAAGCATGCTGTTGTATGTTGTCACAAGCCTCTATGACCTTGAGTAAGCCTTAAGGATTCGATCAATACCTATCGTTTCTTCCCAATCAGGCTATTTTCCAACACTCGGTCTAGAGCTACCTTACTCTTCTCATTTGAGACAAGAGTTGCTCTGCTTTGTCACACTTCTGTAGCAGAAGGTACATTCGGTTTCTTAACCACCTCCTAAAATTCTACATTTACCTTCGATTCCGTAACGTAATCCTTGATGCTTTCGGTCTTTACCACTGAAGCTTATGGTTACACAACATCTGTGTTTATGATCTTGGATTCGATTACCACGTTCTAAGTGAAACCCAAAATCCAATACCTAAAATGAATTGACGGTGAGTGATATACTCAAGTTGTTACTTGGAAATCTCATTTTCTTTTTGCGTGATCTTTTATGAAATCGTCTATACCTCAGACATTTCTTCCCAAAGAGGTCCAGTTTATTTTTTTTTGAGATTTCTGTTTATCCCATGCTTGTCACAAGATAATTCCCACCTACCTGTTCAACAGATCACATCGGTCTTACAGGTACGTCTGCCAATACTCAGTTTTATGTTGAGACTTGATGTTCGGTTAGAGGACAGCCACCCCATAGCCTATGATCAAAAGATGCCTTTCATTGTTTATTGACAGACAATTGATCGTATTTCTCAGGAAACCACACAAGCACTTCAAGTCTCTCTTGGCTTTGAAGGAAGTAATTCTTGCCCGGAATCCTCAGCCTTATGTCTTCTTCATAGACATCACTCACATCTCAAACACCTTTGATTTATTTCTTTATCTTTCACACTCTTATGCACGAAAATTAATTTTTCCAACATTCTTATTGCTGTTTGGTATGTGGTTTGAAGTTTCAGTTGTAACCAAACAAGGGCACAAGGAATTTCAAACGGTACAAAAATATGATTTGGGTGCGTGCAGTTGATTCGTTTCACACCCACGTGTGCTGACGTTTTCCTGGGATACTCCATAACATCCAATCGCGCTTTTTCAGGCGACATTTTGGTTCCATAATCATCACGATTTTCTCTCTCCAGTGAACGGTATAAATAAGGGGTGATCGTATTCTTTGGCATTTACCACACACGTATCCTCTCTCTCTGAAAAAGTTTCCACTGTTCATCTTCTTCTTCGATTCAACAATGGCGACTTCTTCTTCTGCGCACGATCAAACTGCATCTTCATCTTTTCTTTCCATCAAGCCCAATCAGAATATGATTATCGAGATGACTCCTTTCTTGTATGATGCGTACATGCTCCATGTGGTGGAATGTCTGAAATATTCCCCATTGCTGTTGGCTCTCACACACGTGGAAGCAGTTCCGATGTCCCTGCTTTCTCAAGTTTACACATCAGCAAGTTATAATAAACACAAAGATCGTATCTACTTCACCATCCATGACAAGAAAACCTCCGTCTCCAAAACCAAGTTTTGCTCTCTTCTAGGGCTTGTCGTCGATTCATCCGTCATCTCCCCAGATTTTGTCTCAACTACCCAGCTTTTCTCGATGATGTACGAGATGGGTTATACCGATGTACTCACAACGATCGCAAAGGTCAAGAAGTCTTGTCTTCCTTCGCAGTGGAATGGCTTGCTTACCCTGTTAATCAAGGGTTTAGCGGAACGCTGTGGTGGTTCTGATACCACGAGCAAAGGATTTCTCAACATCCTTTATGGACTTTACAATGGCATCAACTTAGATTATGGCTCCATAATCTGGTCTCAAGTCGTTCAGAGTCTTAACACCACAACCCGGTACTCCGAGATCTCCTGCGGACGTTTCTGGATGCGCTCATGCTATCTACCAATCCTGATGAATGTTACAACTACACCCGCAGACTTACAACTCTTTAATACTACTTGGCTGCTAGTGAATGTTACGGCTACCCCCCGCAGACTTACAACACTCTACTAATATCTGGCTACTAGTGAATGCTACGGCTACCCCCGCAGACTTACAACACTCTACTACTATCTCCTGCGGGCTATTCTTCAAGGTTGCGCTGGTGATGTCAAGAACATGTTGACGAATGTCCTCGACACTCATGATCCCTTTCTTACCCTTAACATCTGACAGCATCTCTAGGCTAAACTCCTTCCTGCGATTACCATTCTGAGCGAGATGAAGGGTGTCTCGGAGAAGCTTGTTCTTCCGAGACAAGGGGGAGAGGAGGGTATACCAAAGACAGACTCGAAGGTTAATTTAGCTTCGGGTTCTGGAAAACAATTACTTGTTGAGAGCGAGTCAGATACTGATGAAACTATTGCTGAAGCTCTTCAACGAAAGAAAAGAGACAAAGAGCTAGATGAGACACTGAAAATTGCTCGAGAGGCAGAGGCCAAAGAAAGACGAATCAAGGAGGATGAGGATGCTTTACAGGCAAAGAAGACTCTGTTCCCAGAATGGGACAGAGACACACTCATTAATCAAGCGATTGAGTTTCCCTCCATGTATTGGTTGGAACCGATTGCATCTTTTAAGTGTGAGAATACCAAAGACTCGCAGTTTGACATGCCGATCACACGAAAGGCTTTTACATTTCATTGCTTCGATGTTACTACTGATGTCCCTCATCCAAATTTGAAGGTTGACAAAGAATTGATAGATTTTTATATGAAGTATGGTCAACCACAGTACTTGACATGGAGTGCACAAAAGATTATAAAGGTCAAGGTACTGAAACCAACACAGGCTGAGAAATTTGTGAACGTTAACTTCAAAGTCAACAGAGGAACGGCCAACACATAACATTTTATTTCTCTGGAAGATCTTCCCAGTCTGAATCCTCATGATTGGATTCTGCTATACAACATTCTTCTCTCAAATCAAAGAGAGTATGAACCGATTCGGAAACATCTCAAAAGAATGTTGGCTTCCTATATCCATGAGCTTACCACTATGGATCAGGAAATAGCAAAAATAATGAACAAGAAACCGACCGTCAAGCCTACTTCCAAGACAGGAGATGTGCACAAAATGAAGTTAGGGCAAATTGACTCTTCAAATCTGATGGTCATGTTCACAAGAGGCGATAAGCACAAGTTTCTGTTTGCTTTGGTAGACAAGCATCTGTTTTCAACAGATTGCCTGGAGATAGGTTAGCTCACCTTATGAATAGGTTAGCTCGACTTATCATCTATCATAAACATCATTCACTGATGCAAGCAGAACTCTACAGCAGACAAGAAGAACTTCACGGATATGCTTCGGTGGTATATCACTTTCAGGCATCACATTCTGGCCATTATACGTAGGATTTTTGAGACGGTGAAGAAACCATCTGCTGTTAAAAGGGAATGAAGCCTCTATGCCAAAGACGCAAAGGAGGAGATTGTTGAAGATTAATGTGTTGCGTCTTGGGCCCTTTTGTTTTACAACCGGATTTGGCTTGTCAATCCATGTTTATCTAGATTAGCCCTTTTTCTTTGATAAACTGTTAGGGTTTTGTTATAAATATATGCATGCATGTATGCGTATAGGCAGCTGTCGTCATTCTCATTGATTATTGTAAACCCTAAAATCCTCTACAGTTGATGTTCTTTATCGAGCTCTTCTGAGGATTGTTTATTAATCATTCGACACCTTTTGATCCATTTGCTTCTTCTTATTATTTATCTGGTGATTTCTCTACCTGTTTCATAGATCTAATCAATCTTCAAGTTTATTTTTAAACTTAACACTTTGCCTTTAATATAAGTTAACAACTGATAATGTATTCTGGTCATCTTCTCATCCTACACGACCCTCTTGCATTCCTTTGGAGTATTCGTTCTTGCAACCCTTTCATATACAATGAAATTTCACAGACATGGTTCTTGATTTTCTGGCAACCATCACATTTAATCTCACTGGTTTCAGAGCTATAAGAGATTATCTCATAGCGAGTACCCTGGTCTTAGAGAAGGTTTTTTTTTTTACGATCTCTAAGCGACAGTAGAATGATGGTGGTCAGTTTAATGTCCTTGCTGGAAAATTGGTGACATCACCATTTTGTTTGACGAGCCATAGGCTGTTTTTTTCTTGATAAAGATCTTCTTTTGCTAGGTGTACATGTGAGTGTTTTAGAATCCTTTTTCCCTTTTTCAGTTCCATACTCTGCAATTACTTTGTGAATTCTAGATATTATGGAAAAATAACATCCAAAAGTTAGCGAATCTGTGACAACCCGAATATTTCATATATATAATTTCTATAGTCAAACACTTCATTTGGAAGTCAAATTCATTTCCGCCATCTTCTAACAATTTAAAATTTTGTTTTTGTATTCCGAGCTTTTCACACTTAATGATCAAGTCTTGGAAGGTAACCACTAAATCCCTAACACCAAAAAGCATGCCATAAACCTCATAAGATGGAGTTCTCAAGCAGTAAACTCAAGCGGTAAACTACGAGGTAGCAAAATCACCCTATATAAGGGTTGAGTGCACCTCATTCATACTCTTTCCACTCTCTATCTACTCCCTCTCTCTCTCTCTCTCTTCAAGACCCGAATTCTCCAAAAATCTTCAAGTTTTCGGCCCCAAACTGTAAGTTCTCTTATGCTAGGTCGTGTTAAAGCTTATTACATGTCCATATACCATTGAAATCACACAAAAATGACATGAACAAGGTGTTTACGATCCAATAACTTCTTAGGTCGTAAACCCTTAAAAAGGGTGCCAAAATGCCCCTAAATCCTTCCTTGTGCTTATAGACTAGCTTAGATCATGCCCTTGAAGTGTTATGGACCCTAAACATTAGGTTTTAGAGGGTTGAATCAGGTTTCACGGCCCAAGAACCTTCTTAGGCCGTAAACTCCCTCAAATGGTGCAAAATTGCCCTAATCACCTCACCTAGCCTTGGACGTTAACCTAGAATTATACCTCAATGAACTAGGGACTTGAATCAACGATTTAGCACTTCATGCCATGAGTTTATGGCCACAAACTCATGGGGAAGTGGTCCCCAGGCCGTAAACTCCACACAAGACCATTTTTAGACCTGAAACTCACCTAATCTCTTGTTTAGGCCTTAGAGCACTTAACCACTTAAGTTATAGTAGTTTTAAGACTTGTTTGGGGACCTAATTGAGAGTTTACGGCCAGGAGTAAACTCCCGTGGGCCGCAAACTCTAACAAACATGGTCATTTGACCATACACTTCTGTATAAAGCCATACACTCCTTTATTTCAACCCAATAGCCTCCTAGCACTCGACCAAAGTGTTTTTCTTCGCATTTGGGTGCTTATACGTGTTTAGTTAGTGTTATAAACACTAATTATATGTAAACATATGTCTTCATATGTTACTAGGTCATTAAGTGTGTTCAAGTCTTCACTTGACACCAAGCACTCAACCGACACTTCGATCCGATCCACTCGCTACAGGTGATTTCATACCCCTGAATTAACCTTTTAAATATTTTTTAAATGCTTTTATGGGGGGATACAAGTTGAAACATGCTAGTTATCATATCAATCATAGGTGATTAATAACCTGCATGCAAAAGGATTTACTACACTTCCATCTGTTTTACCAATTATGTTACTTCAAATGGTTTTCCCAAGCGTTGTTACTTGTTTAGATCTTTCTCAAACTATCCTTCGTACTGTATGTTTTCCTTCAAAAACCTGTTACAACAGCGTTTTAAACAAACATTTTCTTCACTTGAATTCTTTTATCAAATCATTTTCAAAGCTTGTTTATGAAAGGTTTTCCAAAGGTTTTCAAAGCTTGTTTTACAAAATGACATCAAGCCAAAGTTTTCTTCTATGCTTTTATTTCGTTAAATGCATGGCTATATTTGTATAGTTATATAAATAATGTTTAAAGGACTTAGAACGGCTAGTTCGTCCTATTTCCTTTTCCTCGTTGGCATATGGTATGGTGGGTATCGGTTATCCGTCTGAAGGTCGTTTAAATATTAGTTATATATCATGTATATAAGTATAGATATAAAGGTTTCCATCAACCTGTTCATTTCCTTGATTAGTACATGCATACTTCTATTATTCATGTTTCTAGAACCCTAGTAACTATTATAGGAATAGTTAGGAGATTCTATCTCTCTTTCTCTCTCTCTCTCTCTATATATATATATATATATATATATATATATATATATATATATATATATATATATATATATATATATATATATATCTTTCTCTCTCTCTTTCTCTAGTACGATGATCTACTTAGGAGTCAGTTCATTTGCGAGTCTATACTATTACTATAATACTTTAGAATGAGACACATTATTTCCCTCTACGACGCCTCATAGCGCCATCATCATGTAACCAGAGTCTCCGGGAAGGAGAGCGAACATCATGTCTATAGATCTATATGGGACTGACACTCCCACACCCTCACTACTAGCTACAGTCTACGTCGGTAAGGCCCATGGGTGACATAATGCCACTACCTCTATGTGTGACCTGGAGGGTCATCGGATACTCTATCGTCAATCAGCAAGGTTACATACGAGTTTACGTTCACCCCTTGTTTTAGACTATGCTAGCTGTATCTTTGAATTGATACTATTTGGAGTCTTTGCTCCCTTCTGTTAGACTGAGCCAGGCGTATCATTCATTTGATACTCTCCTGGAGTCTATGTTTTCATTTGCTTTAGTAAGCAGTATTATTGCTGAGGTATATGTTATTTTCCCCTAGTACTTTTACTTGTGATTTTCTCATAATTCCTTTAAAGAAAATACTGTATTTTGGTAACGATAGTATTTTGGTGAAAATTACCTTTTAAGACATAAATCTGTCGGGTCTTGGTAGAAGACTGCTTTATTTAGAAAATATAGGATTTTCTGGAAAGAACGCTAATACACCGTAGATTCTAAAATACTATCTTACCTAAATCTGATACTCACTTTCAAAATAACTTGTATTCTCAGATCATCGATAGACAGGTACATCCCGGGAGCTTTTGCGAAGACAGCCTTGTACCAAGCTGCATCTATGTTATGTTCTGTATTTACTTTGACTTTACTATGAAATGTAACCTATGTAAAATTATTACTATTAATGCAATGGTCGTTATACTTTGATTACTATACTGCATATGTTGTGATACTTGACATGACGTCATCCACCCCAGAATGTTTCCGCCGTCCAGGTTTTGGGGTGTGACAGATTGGTATCAGAGCATTGTTTATAGTCAGCTCAGTATATCAATTCATAAAAGATATACATACATTGGGATAAAACACTCTGACCAAGAATTATACTTTAAAATATAACCATATTTTACCAAAGTATTAGAACATCCAGAATCTAAACACTCGAACGAAGTATCACAAGAAGAACAAAATAAAAGTATTTAAATGTTTACCATTACCGTCAAACCTAGGAAGTTATGTAATCGTAAGCTGGAATAAATGTAACCTGATCAACTGCATTTATTCGAGATGCGACCAACGTGTCCTTGGGAGTGATGGTGGTGTTGCAACGAATCTGAAACTTACCAAATAGGAATGCTAGAGCCAAACATAAAGGTTAAAATGCTATGGGAGTATTTTGGAATACTAAATGACTCACATTAATCCCTGAATCATATTCAGAAGTTAAGAATCAAGCAAGTAATTAAAAATATCATAGGGGTATTTTAGGATCAATAGATAACCTTGTGTGAAAAACTAAAAAGATCCTTATTGATATATGTATGATTACAGAGGGTATACTTCCAAGGTTATGTATAATAAGGATCCCATAGACTAAGAATGTGTGTTTCGCTCTACTTCCTTTTCCTTGTTTGGATGTGGATATAGAGTAGTATCACATATTCCAAGGCCTATCGGATCTAATTTATATTTGATTTGTGTACGCTATGTAATTGTAGCAGGACCCAATGGATCACCCAGTGAAATGTTTTAATAATCTCTTAGGATTCTTTATACATTTCCATTCTCGCATGAACCTTGTAGAAAACCTTATCCACTTCAGCGTTCGACAGAAAAGTTGATTCAGACCAGAAGAAGCTCATTGAGAAGATTTCGAGTTCGGAAATAAATGAACTAGGATGAGACTATTGAAACCACCAAGTGCCTATACCTTTTAGGGACATTGGTGGGAAATTCTGCTGAACATCCGAGATTTCCAGTCATCCATCATGAAGTGATGACACTCAGAGTTAGAATCAGAAGTAAGATGGAGTAGAAATTCAATATGTCTACATGAGAAGAGAACCCTAGGTAACTACCCGAAGAAAACCAACGCTGGTCCTAGTCAAGGATAAGAGCTAGACAGAGAGAGCCAATACATGGAACCTGAGAAGTGTCTTTTCCTCGTTATCATCGCGCTAATACAACCATAAAATAATACAATGTAGTGAGTTAGTGGTTACACTACTCACACTATGTGTTAGGTGAGTCGCCTTTTCCCGTCGCAAGTAATACGTCTAGATCGAATCTCAAAACCTAGATTTAGAGTATTTAGCCATAAGTCTTCATGAGCTTTTCTTCCGTGACCTTCATTCCGAACTGTCCTCAAATCTTTCCAAAACCAGAGAGCGAATCTCTCTGATATAAAGATAAATTAGTAGGAACGAATCCCATCATATGGCTTTCTGATACTCTTACTCCTACCTTGAAACCCGGACTACATCATAGGGATGTAGGTCGACACTCAGATAACCAATCTCCAAGGCACGGGAAAAATTATTGCCTATTATAGGAAGGATAGGTACATCCAGGGTTAATCATCGTCTCTCATCAGCTTGTGTTCCTTTTCATGTAGGAAAAACCATGCCTCCGAAGAAACGTAACCAATCCGCTGGCAAGAAACCGACTCTCCTAGTCGATGAAGCTACTTTCCAAGCTGCAGTCTCGGCAGCCGTAGCAGCTATCATGGCTCATCTAAATGCTAACAATGCCAATGTTAGCAGGAACCCTATCAAGATTCACGATCCTAGCAATGGACAACAGAAACCAACACTTGCGTACCCTGCCACCCAAGAACCTCAACCAAATCCACTGAAGAGAAAGTTCAAGAAGGTGGAGGGAAGTACTTCGGCTTAAGGACCTTCCGAAGGGCAACGAGCTAAGATAGTCAATACCCCTGCCAACCCTTCCATCCTGACACCTGGAAGACCATAGCTAGGAAGCCTCCCCACTGCAGCAAGTGTAATTACCATCATCATGGTACCTATCGAGGACTCTTTTGCATTAGGTGCAACATGAAGGGGCATGTCACCTACTTCTGTAGAACCCCGGTTGAGTTCATTACATCAACCACCAATGTGGCGACCAGTCCAGTATGCCATCTATGTGGTGAGATTGGACATTTCAAGAAGGATTTCCCAACTGAAGGAAACGGCAATGGCAAAGAAAGGGTATGACCCTAATGCCTAGGGAGAAGCATCAAGGAAGCCGGTAGAAGTTTTGGTACGTCTCTCAATCCTAGATAACTAACCAAAAACATTAAAAAGCTAATTCTAAATGTAAATACTCTCACGTTAAGGTGAAAGTCGTAGCACTGTTGTAAAATTTAAAATTTTCATCACGTAAATCTATAATGGCTCAATATATACGTTAAAGCCATGTATAATTAAGATGGGTAGACCTCGAGTGAGTGATGCTGCCTTATTTCCTGTTCCTCGTTTGGTTGTGGATTTAGGGTGGAGTCGCTCAGTCAATAGTCCTTCCCACCTTAATTATACATGACTAGTGTATGCTAGGCGATTATAGAAAGGCCTCGTGAGAAATCCATTCATGAAAAATATATTATTCCGAAACCTCAGGACCCTCTATAGTTCCGTGTCGACTCTATCGGTCCAAGTATCTGCGATAGTGATACACGGGACGAAACCCGAGACGCCAAGAACTTGTGTGCCCGTTCAGCACATGGCCCTATCGACCCTCATTCTATATCATGTCGATGTATGCCAACTTCGACGCCTCTATCAATCATGGTTCGACTTAGTGCAACCCTATCTAAATTCCTAGTGCTATGTAAAAAGAACTTTCATCATAGCCATTTCGGCAAATAAAGGTTATTTCGAACCAAATAATAAAACCTAATGCGATCCGTCAGTCATCTCTGTTATCAAAAACCTTCTGAAGTAGCCAGGAGAAGGGTACCGTGCGTTGTTAACCAACCCCTCCTTAGACAAATAGAACCTGAAGCGAAAGACACTGTAGGTATTACAGAAGACGAGAACCACCCGAAACCTACTCCGTAGATCCCTTAGAAGGACCCTTAGCACCTTACAATCAGATTTAAGAATCAAGAAAAGAAACTTGTGGGATTAACTTGCTACTACTGAGCACATGCATTAGAGTGGTATATAATTTAGATCAATACGATTTAAGGTGTTTGCTTCCTCCCTACTCCCTGTTCCTCGTTCGGTTGTGGGTCTGGGGTGGGGCCACACAGTTGAACGTCCCCTCGATCTCAATTATATACGGCTTGCGTACACCACATATTAGTGATTAAGCCAAGTATGAGCCCTACCATGAACCTTAAAGTAAAACCCTTCATCCTATTCCATAGAATAAGAAATGGAGTCAAGAGAACCACTGCAGGTTGAGCTACTAAAATGACCACAAATCCGCAATTTGTAGTCATCCTGGTTAAACCAAAATAGTAGCTAACACCCTCAGTTGGAAAAGTAACCCAAGTCGTAAGAGTCAAAAACATTGACTACGACCATCCATCCACGCTTAACCCCACGAATGAAGCATCTCAGCAGATATCCCGAAAATCTGGAAGCTGCAATAAGCTAAACTCTGAGAAGAGTGGATGAGAAAATTAGAAGTTTCGAGTAACAGAACCCTATACTTTCTAGACTTAATCTAAATCGGGGAAACTCAGAACAACCGGAAGAGTAGTCGTAGAAAATAGTCACACTACTCAGGCACTTCGTCCACCCCATTACCGACGAGTAATGCCTAGGACACCCTGCCTCCTCACGTGGAATAAGTCACCATCACCCTGTAGACGATAGACTGCATTCTCCGAAGTGAATACTAGAATGCCAAGAACCACAGGATAACCTCCGCAGCCAAGAATACTTGAATAAAGTATGAAAGTAGGTTGCGTTAATCCTTATAACCCTGATCCCGAAGAGATTCTAGACTCAACACCAGTCTAGGTGTTAGTCGTATACAAAACACGCGCTTTCTGCAACTGGAATAAACCGACACCTTAAAGAATAGGGCATGTCTTAGAGATTCATTGGACTACTAGGTGTTCCAAGAATACTATCTCACATAGAAATAGTAGAACCACCTCCAAGATAGTCCAACACTTCAAAAAATCTCTAAGGACTGAGTTAGCCCTAAGAAGAGATTGTTCTTCATGAAACAACAAAGAAAGTAAGAGCATGATTCTTTCGTGTTAGGAATCATATTGTGAAAGTGTCAACTAAACGATGATAAGAAGTTTAAAAACTTTCTAAACAATCATTTGGTAAAACCCTATCTCACCGACCCTGAGACTTTCCGTTAGAAACATCTCAAGAATTAGAAGTGCAGGTTCATTTTGCACTAGGTTGAGATAGACGCCCTGTAGCAAATAGATACCCGTAGACATCCAATTCATCAAATGATCCAGAAAACCTCTGAAAGCCAATCAACAGGAAACACGAATCCAAGGATAACCTGAGCCTCCTAAGAACCAACACGAAGAACTACATCCCCAGTATGAGAGGACGTTTGGAACTTCAAAATGGAAATCACGCTAGTGATGATCTCGCCATAGAAGCACATTATGCTTTAAGTACAGAAAACCTCTATCTTTCCGAGAGCTTAGGACCATCCGAGGTTCTTTACAAAAATTGGTCCAACCCGCGTCAGACCATTACTACTTTTAGAATTCCATAAGTTTCACCCCAAATCAATCCACGCCCTAGACTTGAAAAAGTGCTTGCCCGACATAACTCTCTAAATCCCACTTGTCTTGATAGAAATCATTGGGAACCCTAACTTCGTAAAGGAACCTGTAGGAATCGCGAACGGAGCGATCAAGTGAACGAAACAAAATATGCATCTCGTTAAGTGAAGGTTTACTAGAACGTCAACCGAATAGGAAGTACCCTCATCTCTCTACCCAATTGTTCATGCCTACTTCCTTGCCTAAACCCTAATTTCAGGACGAAATTCCCTCTAACGGGGGGATGATGTGAAAACCCGAATATTTCATATATATATATATATATATATATATATATATATATATATATATACATATATATATATATATATATATATATATATATATATATATATATACATATATATATATATATATATATATATAATTTCTACAGTCAAACACTTCATTTGGTAGTCAAATTCATTTCCGCCATCTTCTAGCAAATTAAAAATCCATTTTAGTATTCCGAGCTTTTCACACTTAACGATCAAGTCTTGGAAAGTAACCACTAAAGCCCTAACACAAAAAAGCATGCCATAAACCTAATAAGATGGAGTTCTCAAGCGGTAAACTCGGGCGGTAAACTCGTGTGGTAAACTCCAGGTGGTAAACTCCGGGGCAACAAACTCACCCTATATAAGGGTTGAGTGCACCTCATTCATACTCTTTCCATTCTTTCTCTTCAAGACCCGAATTCTCCAAAAATCCTCAAGTTTTCGGCCCCAAACTATAAGTTCTCTTACACTAGTTTGTGTTAAAGCTTATTACATGTCCATGTACCATTGAAATCACCCAAAAATGACATGAACTAGGTGTTTACGATCCAATAACTTCTTAGGTCGTAAACCCTTAAAAAGGGTGCCAAAATGCCCCTAACTCCTTCCTTGTGCTTATAGAGTAGCTTAGATCATGCCCTTGAAGTGTTATGGACCCTAACATTAGGTTTTAGAGGGTTGAATGAGGGTTTACGGCCCAAGAACCTTCTTAGACCGTAAACTCCCTCAAATGGTGCAAAATTGTCGTAATCACCTCACCTAGCCTTGGATGTTAACCTAGAATTATACCTCAATGAACTAAGGACTTGAATCAGTGATTCGGCACTTCATGCCATGAGTTTATGGCCACAAAATCATGGGGAAGTGGTCCCCACGCCGTAAACTCCACACAAGACCATTTTTGGACCTTAAACTCAGCTAATCTCTTGTTTAGGTCTTGGAGCACTTAACCACTTAAGTTATAATAGTTTTAAGACTTGTTTGGGGACCTAATTGAGAGTTTATGGCTAGGATTAAACTCCCCTGGTCCGCAAACTCTAACAAACATGGTCATTTGACCATACACTTTCGTATAAAGCCATACACTCCTTTATTGCAACCCAATAGCCTCCTAGCACTTGACCAAAGTGTTTTTCATCGCATTGGGGTGATTATACGTGTTTATTTAGTGTTATATACACTAATGATATGTAAACATATGTGTTCATATGTTACTATGTCATTAAGTGTGTTCAAGTCTTAACTTGACACCAAACACTCAACCGACACTTCCATCCGATCCACTCGCTACAAGTGATTTCATACCCCTGAAGTAACCTATTAAATATTTTTAAATGCTTTTATGAGGGGGAATACAAGTTGAACATGCTAGTTATCATATCAATCATAGGTGATTAATAACCTGCATGTAAAAGGATTTACTACACTTCCATATGTTTTACCAATTATATTACTTCAAATGGTTTTCCAAAGCGTTTTTACTTGTTTAGATCTTTATCAAATCATTTTCAAAGCTTGTTTATGAAAGGTTTTCCAAAGTTTTTCAAAGCTTGTTTTACCAAATGACAACAAGTCGTAAATTCTTATTTATAAAGATTTTCCAAAAGTTTTACCAAAGTTCTCTTCTATGCTTTTATTTCGTTAAATTCATGCCTATATTTGTATAGTTATATAAATAATGTTTAAAGGACTTAGAATGGCTAGTTCGCCCTATTTCCTTTTCCTCGTTAGGATGTGGTCTGGTGGGTATTGGTTATCCGTCCGAAGGTCGTTTAAATATTAGCTATTTATCATGTATATAAGTATAGACATAAAGGTTTCCATCAACCAGTTCATTTCCTTGAGTAGTACAGACATCCTTCTACTATTCATGTTTCTATAACCCTAGTAACTATAATAGGATTAGATCTCCTAACTCTCTCTCTCTATATCTCTCTCTCTATATATATCTCTCTCTCTCTCTCTCTCTATATATATATATATATATATATATATATATATATATATATATAAATATATAAATATATATATATATGTATATATATATATATATATATATATGTATATATATATATCTTTCTCTAGTACGAAGATTTACTCAGGAGTCAGTTTATTTGCGAGTCTATACTATTACTATAATACTTTAGAATGTGACACACTATTTCCCTCTACGACGCCTCATAGCGCTATCGTCGTGTAACCAGAGTCTCCCACACCCTGACTACTAGCTAGAGTCCGCGCAAGTAGGGCCCGTGGGTGACATAATGCCACTACCACTACGCGTGACCAGGAGGGTCATCGGATACTCTATCGTTGATCAACATGGTTACATACGAGTTCACATTCACCCCTTGTTTTAGACTTTGCTACTGTATCTTTCAAATGATACTGTCTGGAGTCTGTGCTTCCTTATGTTAGACTGATCCAAGTGTATCATTCATTTGATACTCTCCTGGAGTCTATGTTTTCATTTGCTTTAGTCAGCAGTATTACTGCTGAGGTATATGTTATTTTCCCCTACTATTTTTACTTGTGATTTTCTCATAATTCCTTTAAAGTCATACTGTATTTTGGTAATGATAGTATTTTGGGGAAATTACCCCTTAAAACATAAATTTGTCGGGTCTTGGTAGAAGACTGCTTTTATTTAGAAAATATAGGATTTTCTGGAAATAATGCTAATACACCGTAGATTCTAGACTACTATCTTTCATAAAGTTGTTTTCAATAAAAATGTGTATTTATACAAATGACACTAAATACTTATGGACTCACCAGCATTATAAAAATGTTGATACTCACTTTCAAAATAACTTGTATTCTCAGGTCATCAATAAACAGGTACATCTCGAGAGCTTTCGCAAAGACAGCCTAGTACCAAGCTACATCTATGTTATGTTCTATATTTACTTTGACTTTGCTATGAAATGTAACCTGTGTAAAATTATTACTATTAATGCAATGGCTGTTGTAATTTGATTACTATATTGCATATGTTGTGATACTTGACATGACGTCATCCACCCCATAACGTTTCCGTCGTCCCGGTTTTGGGGTGTGACAGAATCCAACGACAATTTACAAGAGTCAGACACTAGATAAGTGGCACATAGTGCCTTTTTCTAGGTTTCCATAAATGGAAGATAAAATATCCACTACTGCTCTTCACTCTTTATGTTCCAAAGATAAGTTTAAATTATAAAGCTCAAACCTTTTGGCTTCCAGATTTTAAAAACATCATCATTTTATTTGTAGAATAAACACATGTAGATGATGGATACTTAATTTTATGGAACCTACATGACTTGTTAAGAAAGTTTATATATAACTTATCATATTTGAAGAACTAAACTTGATAGTTATGGCCATGATATTCTACCAACAAAAAAAATGATATACTGCAAAAGAATTTTTAACAACACTAGATATTGACATGAGATAACCACGTCAATTCATATTTAGCAAACTCAAACCCCAATTCTAATTAAAACTCTGAGAAGTACAAGAAATGTCATAAGAACTTACATTTTTATAGATATGATATTGTCTTTCAATGTAACTGAAAGATGGATTTTTCGACAAGTTAAACATTGATCATCATGAAGTTTAAAATTTAGAATAGTGATTTGGGGATTTTTTTTTTTTTTTTGCAACCATACAATTTTAAAGAAGGATAATTTGGGTTTTCCTTTCTTTACTTTTCATTGTATCGTGATAAAGTAATATTTTTAAACTTCTTACTAATTCATCGATCTTATTTATTTGAATTGATAATTATGTTCACATTGGCACCAACCAGAGGACCTAACTTGTATATTTTTGAGCTTTTCACAATTGGTTGACCAATGAAACTTTGCTATGTAATCCTAATTCAGGCTTATGAAGTACATTGTAGTTGACTATGAAGTGTGGCACTGATGTGGTCATTAATTATTTATCAATAATTGGCTAGTGATGTAGGTATTAATAATGGAGTTTTTCTATTTTGTTTATGGTTTTACCGGTCTTTAGCTTTGGATAAGATAGAGGATGATGTTGCATCCAAGTCTATTATATATATATATATATATATATATATATATATATATATATATATATATATATATATATATATATATATATATAAAGGAGTAATAAATGTATATTCATAGATGTGCAAAAACCTAATGAAAAAAGAGTTGGAATATATAGCTATTGAAGGGCAAGGAACACATGGCTCAGTTCTAAATTAAGAAATGGGTCATATAATTGTAAAGTTAAAGGACACGGTTATATGGACAAAAACCCACTTAGTTAATTTAACTATATAACTCGGTTCTCAACTTAAACCGAGTCTTATTACAATCTCCTTTATAGAATCCGATTTTTGTATAATAAAACCCGTTTTTTCTAACAAACGTGTCCTATATAATGAGTCGTATGTGGCTTTTTGTAGTAGTGTAAGTTTATCAGTTATTCCTTCGTTACAGATATCCTGTTCAACATGAGACTTGGATTATAATCAATATCATTTGGTGTTCAATTATAGACATTGTATTTTAGATTTCTAGCTCTCAACATATAAGAGGTACAGATCCCATCTTGCATGTATATGCCTCTTGTATAGTTCATACCACACCTGATTATGGATTTTATAATTGTCCGGTTAAAGATAAACATTTGGTCACATCAAAGCATATCACTCCTTAAATTGAAGTCCCACTATGTATCTCAGGTGTTAAGGATACAATGATAGTAACTTTTATCATGTGTCACACTTCGTTTGACGGAATAAGCTCCAAGGTTGTGACATAAAACATTGGGTGACAATTAACATACACATAATGAATTGTACAAAAACTTAAAAATTATTAAATACTTATATTAATCTGGGTTCTAAACTTACATCGTTTCAAACTACGAAAATACAGTTGTACATAAACAAGTTCGGCAAAATGTAAATCAAATAACATACGAGTCTGAATGTATAGGCCAACAAAAGGCATAAAAATACCTTTCCATTATATGCAAGCAATAAAATCTAGTTTCTAGGTCCGTGATAGTACATGCTTTTAAAATACGCCAACAAAAATTGTTGGTGAGTTCCATAGGTTTTAACTTTGCGTACTTTTATTACCTAAAGTACATTTTATATAATAAAGTTTTGATATCAAAGTACATAAGTACTTCTTTGACTTAAAAGTATAAAGATAAACTAGATAAACTATTACACACCTGTAATGCTATACAAGTAAGATCATTTGTTTATATAATTAACTTAGTAAACATAAGCGTATAAACAACAAAAAATAATGTCATAATATTTATTAAGTATTATTTACTTAATTTATTAACCGACACTTAACGTTCGTTCCTCTTACAATCTTATTTCAACTTGTATGAGCATCCAAACTACATATAAATATAATTTCAATTCTATACGTGTATAAAAACAAACTCTAGGGTCTATAGTGATCTTATAATTAAACTACGGATGCGCAAACCTCTGAAATAGCATCGTAAACATCACCATTGTCATGAAATAATGAGAGATGAAACAATAACTTCCTTTTCCACTCTTCATAAGTAGGTTGTTGGTAGCTACCATAAACGAGGTTCTAGCACATATATCTCTATAAGAAAGGTTATTGCGGATTAACGGTTATAACAGTTACGGTTTTACTAAGTTTTATATCCTTAGTGGATTAAAAGTTCATCTCAGATAGGGAATCCTGAGTTTAAATTTTCAAATAATGTGTGTGTGCATTTAGTCCTGCACTTTAGTTAAAAGTTTATTAGATTCTTTATTTGTTCAAATCGTTCAAAATGGAGAATTACGTATTAAAACATAAGTTATAGTGTCTACAAAACTTAGCATTTATAATTTATAAATAAATTTCCTAACAAAAACAGGGCGCCATAACAAAGGTGTTTTGACGAAAACTAGATTTCAACCAATGCGAAATCAATCAAATATAGAGCAATCATAACATATACAAAAAAATGAAATACTATGGCAAGCAAATATAACATTTATTTTTTACGTTCCTTCGACAAATATATATATATATATATATATATATATATATATATATATATATATATATATATATATATATATATATATATATATATAGAGAGAGAGAGAGAGAGAGAGAGAGTCAAGATCAAATAAGAAGGAAATTTATGGTAGAAAGGTAAGAAGTTTTTTTTCTACATATTTTTTTCGCGAACAAACAATATGAATCATTAGATGATTCATTTGTAAGATGATTCACAAGAAAAAATTCTCAAAAAAACATCTCGATAATTCATTTATATAATGGTTTTGTTGTTATTCATTTATATAATGGTTTTGTTGAGACTCGGCGAGTTGAGTCGCGGTGGACAGAACTCGTCGAGCCAGGGGGAGTACTCGACGTGCCAAGAGAGGATCTAAGAGAGTTAGTGGACATGTGTAGACTCGCCGAGTCGCCCTAGTGCACTCGACGAGTCGGGTCAAAGTTTGACCATTGACCTTGTTGGCTTTTAGGGTTGAGTACAGTTGTATTTATGAGAGTATTATTTTGTGTGATTAGGCGGAGGCTAGATCACACTTCTTCCGAGTCATATATTTACCGAGACATCGAGGTGAGTCTTCTCACTATACGTTACCTGGAGTGGTACTATGCGATGACCAGAGGGTCTTATGTGTTATGTATGAGATTATGTGCTATGTGATATTTGTATGTTGTATGATGATATAGACCGGACCGGAGGGTCACAACGAGCTATGACCAGACCAGAGGGTCCAATGAGCTACGGAACTGGAGGGTCCCGCTGAGACACATCGACCAGAGGGTCGTATTATAGCCTCGAGTGGCGTATGTGCTGTATGTGGTATTTTGGGGAACTTACTAAGCATTTATGCTTACAGATGTTGTGTTTTGAGTTTCAGGTACTAGTGATGAGCGCGGGAAGGCGCCGGTATGATTCGTGCACACACGCATTGGAGTTCTTGTAGAGATTCTGGGAAGATGTTTTGTGATAATAACATTTGATACAATGTGTTTGACATTATTTTATGAATGAATGATGTTTTAAAAATGAAAAATTATTTTTAAAATTCTCGTTGTTACAAGTTGGTATCAGAGGCTTGGTTTGAGGGATTCGGATGCATCTGAACTCAAACTCAGGAATTGAGGATAATTTGAATATTGAAGTAATTTTTTTTTGAAAAGAGTAAAAAGAGTTTTGAGACAAACAGAGCAGAGCGTGTGTACGATCAGCCAACGCCCGAACGACGAATTCCCCAAAAGTACCCTTACATTATGTGTTATGAGATATGTTACATTATGCATGATAGAGTAGGCTAGGTATATATATTAGGACTAGAGTGGACTGATTTGTGATGCCTTAGCCTAGGAGATTTCTGTTGCTGATATGCTTTGAGGGTGAGTAGATGGCAGTTAGGAGCTCATGAGAATAGAGTACTTGTAATCCAAGATCCAAGGAGGAGGGCTTGAGGTGAATGCTGATGCGGTGTGGTCAATAGTATTGGGCCCGTACTACTAAAGACACCGGATCAGTGGGCATTTCAAGTAAGAATCTTTTGAGCAACGGAGGACAAGTAGGGTTGTATCATCGAGTATGAGTATGTTCGATCGAGTCTCTGATAATTTTTGTTGTATTTCAGAGGCATCATGGTTGGGACTCGACACACACCTGAGAGTAATGGTGTCAGCGACGAGGAGGTTCGTCGATTGATTCATGAGGAGATGGTTGCTGCCATCCGGGATGAGATTCCAAAGATGTTCGGGGACATCAAGACCACATTGATTGAGACTTTTCATGAGCGGTACGCAACATTGACTGAGGCTGTTGCAGCTGTAGCTACTGCTGCTGTTGCTGCTGCCAGACGTCAGGGAGGTGACTCGTTGTTCCGGGAGTTCAGCAACACGAAGCCACCAAAGTTCGATGGGACGCAGGACCCGATTGCTGCTATGAGATGGATCTCTAACATCGAGGGATGTTTCTATACATGTTATTGTCCAGAGCACTTGCGGGTTCGGTTCGCCTTGAACCAGCTCCGCCTGGGAGCGAAGGATTAGTAGAAGTTCGTGATGACGAACTTCACTTTGGCTGAGATTTCCGAGGTGACCTGGGAGAGGTTAACTGCTATGTTTAGAGAGGAGTATGTTGCCTTGGTGGAGAGGAAACGGTTGATTCAGGAGTTCTCGACCCTCAAGCAGGGTACTGATTCTGTGGCAGTGATCACCAAGAAGTTTCATGAGCGGGCGATGTTTTGCTTTGAGCAGGTGTCTTCTGAGCAGGCTCATACGAGCCATTATCTAAGTGCTCTGAGGAGATATATTCAGGAGTTCGTGGTGAACTCGACTTACCGGACATTTGCTAAGCTCGAGGCAAATTCCCGAAATAGGGAGATTGAGTTGCAGACTGAAGCTAGGGAGGAGGACGAGTGTCAAAGGGTGGATCGGCGACCGACTCAGTCACAGCCGGCAGCCAAGTGGGCTAGACCCGCTGATTCGAGATCTGGGGGCGCGAAGGGCCGCACTTGTGGGAAGTGCGGTAAGAGTCACAAGGGGTCGTGCAGGGCGGGGGTGTGCTACAAGTATGGGAAGGAGGGGCATATTGCGAGGGATTGCCCCAAGGGATTTTCGGTTTGCTTTCATTGCAACCAGACCCGCCATCGGAAGGCCGGGTGACCACAACTTCATCAGGGATCGGCCCCTGCTGCTAGGGCTACCGAGGTTCGGCCAGTGAAGGCCGAGGCGCCGAAGGCTCGTGGGAGGCCATTTCAGGTGACCGCGGAGGAGGTCCGCGCGGTGCCCGATGTTGTGGCTGGTATGTATTCTCTTTTCATCTTTTGTTTGAGTTGAGTTTTATGCTTATATGATGATATGCGTAGGTACTTTTCTTGTGAGTTCTGTGCCTGCATTGGTATTATTTGACTCGATTGCGAGTCGGTTGTTTGTTTCCGTAGCATTTAGTCAACATATTAGTGTCCATCGAGAGGCGTTGATCGGCCTTTGCGAGTTTCCATAGATGATGACCGAGCAATGTATGCTTCGGATGTGATTCGAGGATGTGTCCTTGAGATCTTCGGTGTCGAGTTCCCGATAGATCTGGTTCCGATTGCGATGGGGGACGTGTGTGTTATAGTGGGTATGGATTAGATGAGCCGATATGGAGCTGTGATAGACTGCGAGAGTCAATTGGTGACGATTCGAGACCCTAGTGGGGGAGTTCTTACAGTGTACGGCGAGGGTACACGTACGAGGTTAGCATTTTGTTCGGCCGCCAGAGCGAGACAGAGTCTACAGCAGGGTTGTAGGGGTTTTGTGGAATATGCGATAGATGTGAGGTTTGATTCAGAGAGACCGAAGTTAGTTGATGAGGTCCCGGTAGTTCATGAGTTTCCAGATGTGTTTCCAGAGGAGTTGCCAGGTGTGCCTCCGGAGAGGTAGGTAGAATTCGGTAATGAGTTGGTTCCGGGAGCTACGCCTATCGCCAAGGCGCCTTATCGCCTTGCGCCTCCGTAGATGTAGGAGTTATCCTCGCAGCTTTAGGAGCTGCTGGGGAAGGGGTTTATCAGGCCGAGTAGTTTACCGTGGGGGGCGCTTATTCTTTTTGTCAAGAAGAAGGATGGTTCACTCCGGATGTGCATTGATTATCGTGAGCTGAACAAGCTAACGGTCAAGAACTGTTACCCATTACTGAGGATTGATGATTTGTTTGATCAGTTGCATGGAGCATCTTGGTTCTCCAATATCGATTTGAGGTCTGGTTATCATCAGGTGAGGATGCGAGAGGAGGACGTCTAGAAGATAGCATTCTAGACTCGTTATGGGCATTACGTGTTCATGGTGATGCCTTTCAGACTCACCAACGCACCGGCGGTGTTCATGGATCTCATGAACAGGGTGTGCAGACCGATGTTGGATTGCTCAGTGATCGTGTTCATCGACGACATATTGGTGTATTCTAGGTCCAGAGAGCAGTATGAGGAGCATTTGAGGGAGATCCTCGGAATTTTGAGATCGGAGAGGCTTTATGCCAAATTCTCCAAATGTGAGTTCAGGTTACGAGAGGTTCAGTTTTTGGGGCATCTCGTTAACCAGAAGGGGATATTGGTCGATCCGGCCAAGATCGAGGCGGTCATGAGGTGGGAGGTGCCGAGATCACCCACCGAGATCAGGAGCTTTCTGGGTTTGTCTGACTATTATTGGAAATTTATTAAAGATTTCTCCAAGATCGTCGTTCCACTCACCAAGCTGACCCGAAAGGGTGTTGCGTTTTCTTGGGGACTGGAGCAGCAGATCTCGTTCGAGACACTTCGCTAGAAATTATGCGAAGCCCTAGTGTTAGCCCTTCCGGAAGGGATGGAGGATTTTTTGGTATATTGTGATGCATAGATATCCGGGTTAGGAGCGGTGCTTATGCAGAGGGGGAATGTGATAGCATATGCATCGAAGCAGCTTAAGCCTCATGAGTCGAGATATCCCACTCATGATTTGGAGCTGGGAGTGGTAGTGTTCGCTCTCAAGATCTGGCGACATTATCTGTATTGGGTTCGGTGTACGATATACACGGACCACAAAAGCTTGAAGCATTTGATGGATCAGCCCAAACTGAATATGCGCCAGAGGAGGTGGTTGGACGTGGTAAAGGATTATGATTGTGAGATCCTGTACCACCCGGGCAAGGCTAATGTTGTAGCTGATGCACTGAGCCGTAGGGCGGAGGGCACCCTAATACATGGTGTTTGTTTGAGATTGACAGTGATGACCCCTGTGTTGTATGCTATTCGTTGGGTCCAGGCTGAGGCTGTAAAACCAGAAAGCCAGAAGAGAGAGCGAGTTGTCGGGCTGGTATTGGAATTTATTACCTATAGCCGGGGGCTTATGACATTTTAGGGTCGGATTTGGGTACCGTCCGTGGGCGAAACATGTACCATTTTCATGGAAGAGGCTCATCGATTGAAATTCTCGATCCATCCCGGGGCCACTAAGATGTATTTGGACCTGAAGAAGGAATATTGGTGGCCCTGTATGTAGAGGGATGTTGCATGGTTTGTAGAGAGATGCTTGACCTGTCGTAGGGTGAAGGCCGAGCACCAGCATCCACATGGTAAGTTGCAGCCATTAGAGATTCCTGAGTAGAAATGGGAATAGATTACCATGGATTTCATCACCAAATTGCCAAGGACCGCGAGGGGTGTTGATGCAATTTGGGTGATTGTGGACATATTGATGAAGAGTGCTCACTTCCTGGCCATCAGTGAAAGCTCTTCCGCGGAGAAGTTGGCAGAGATGTACGTGAGAGAGGTGGTATCACGGCATGGAGTGCCAATCTCGATTGTCTCAGATCTAGATGTACGTTTCACTTCGAGATTCTGGAAGAAGTTTCATGAGGAATTGGGTACGAGACTGCATTTTAGTACCACATGCCACCCACAGACTGATGGGCAGAGTGGGCGGACGATTCTAATGATTGAGGACATGCTCCGGGCATGTGTGTTGGATTTTGGCAGGAGTTGGGACACGTATTTGCCCTTGACAGAGTTTTCTTATAACAACAGCCATCATTCGAGCATTGGCATGCCGCCCTTTGAGCTATTGTATGGGAGAAGGTGTCGAACCCCTATTTGTTAGGGAGAAGTAGGGAAGCGTGTGATGGGCACCACCGAGATTGTGCTTCAGACGACGGAGCAGATCCAGCAGGTCGGACGGAGGTTGTTGACCGCTCAGAGCCGTCAGAAGAGTTATGCGGACAGACGTTGGTCCGAGCTCAAGTTTCAGGTCGGCGACTTTATGCTCCTGAAGGTCTCTCCTTGGAAGGGAGTGATCCGATTCAGGAAGAGGGGTAAGTTGGGACCCCGATATATTGGTCCTTTCAGGGTGATCGCGAGGGTAGGCAGGGTAGGCTATCGTTTGGAGTTGCCAGCGGAGTTGGGGCAGATTCATGACACTTTCCATGTGTCGCAGTTGCGAAAGTGTATAGTCGATGAGTCGGCAGTGGTGCCATTAGGGGATATTCAGGTGGATGCGAGCTTGAATTATGCTGAGAGACCAATAGCGATCAGGGATCGGAAGATCAAGGTTTTGAGGAACAAGGAAGTTCCTCTGGTGCAGGTCCAATGGCAGCATCGGAAAGGGTCAGAGTTGACTTGGGAATCGGAGCGCGAGATACGAGAGCAGCATCCATAGTTGTTTGCAAAATGAGACTTCGAGGGCGAAGTCTGATTCTAGTGGGGGAGAATTTTAACATCCGGTTTCCCAGGTATGATATTTTGTTCTTTTATTTTTGGGTGTTGGGGGGAGACTCGGCGAGTTGGCGTCTAGACTCGCCGAGTATGGTAGCAGATTCGTATGCGAGTTCACAGCTGGACTCGGCGAGTTCATGGGTGGATTCGGCGAGTTCATGGGTGGACTCGGCGAGTCCATGCTGTTTAATGAAACCCTAATTTCCAGGGTTTGAGACCTATTTAAAGGGTCTTAGGGCCATCATTTGCAGCCACCAACCCCCAGAGTGAAACCCTAAGAGATCTAGAGCGTTTGTGAGGAAGGATAGGCCAATCTTGATCCTTTTGTGGGTGTTTTTGCAAGAAGTAAGTGTTCAAGGCAAGAGGAGGCTGAAGGAGGTGTGATTTTGGTGGTCTTTGAGCTCATAGAGACTGTATTGAGGTATTATTCTCGGACCTTCTTCAATTTTTTGTGTTGATTCTTAGTGTAAGGGTTTTCTAACCCTTTTAGAGGTTGATTAAGTGGAGCATTTGGTCCCATCTCGAGTTTGTGTTCTGGATCTGGACCCAAAGAGGTCCAGAGACCTTAACCCTTGGAGCTTTATGAGTCATTTTGGGAATCTTGAGCTTGGAATGTCATTTTTGGGGCTAAATCACCATTTTGGACCATTTAGATGTTATGTGTGTGTCAAGATCCGAACTTTACATGACTATCATGCATGGGGAGACCAGATCTATGATTGTATGAAACAAATCTGACCTCAGAAGTTGTTTTGAGTTGGTGCATGGCATGAACTCGCCGAGTCCAAAGAACAAACTCAGCGAGTAGTATGAAGGTTTCCTG